>NC_142184.1:2947500-3202500 GCF_026936395.1 Plectropomus leopardus | reverse complement strand
CTCAGATGTTTTGATTTCTTTCAAAAACAAGGAAAAAAACAGCAACTTGACAAGAAATGTTCCACAAATTGCAAGAAAAAGTATATTTATAAAATATGAAGCACAGAAAAACTATGTTTATAATTGTTATTAATAAATATTGAAAATTATGTTGCAGAATTATTTCTAAGTACTTTTTAAGTACTTTTGTTCCAAGTCATTCTTGTTTGTTTTTTTGTTTTTTTAACTTTCCTTTTTCTTTCTTTTTTTTGTGCTAATTTTCTCTCTTTTTTCTGTCACTTCTCAAATTTCTCATCACCTTCTGGCCATGTTTTTGAATGAAATAGAGCCAATTTGCTCAGGTTTCAAAGAGTTAAAGAAGTAAAAGATGCATAAACGGCAGCAATACATAATATAACAGAATAACAACAACAGAGATAAAGCAGGGGTAAAGTAAAAAAAAAAACCTGAAACAACTCACTTTTACTGCTATTTAGAGGCATTTTATGTTACTTCGTACTTCTACTTTACTACATTTTAGTGGAAGATATTGTACTTTGTACTTTGTGTTTATTTGACAGGCAGTTATTTTTCAGATAGAGATCAGGGCTGACGCCGTACTTATTAATCTGTTTGACTTGTGACGCTGTGGTTTTTTGAGCCTCTCATCAAGATCCAGATGTTCAATTTTTTTCTGTAACAATATCTGAAATAGATAAACAAGCTTCATCTCTCAAATAAACATCACTAAAATGCTACTTACATATTAATACATAAGGATAATTGTCTTATTGTGCTTTGCAATTAATCAGTGGACAAGTTCTGCAAAATGAGGACTTTTGCTTTTGATATTTAAAGAACTTTTTTTGATAATATTTTTACCTTTACTTATGTAGGTTTTAACATGTAATAGAGTATTTTTTACATTGTTTTATTGGTACTTTTACATACACAAAGGATCTAAATATTTCTTCACTGTCGACCCCTCACGTGGGAAACTGCCTCTCTCCATTATGATGTTTTTGGTGCTAGAGTTTCTTTTTGTAGCTTTAAATTGAAATTTATTCTCACTTATGTCGTATCCGCTGTAAAAAGGTGGCATCAATAACGATGACGGGAGGAAGAGGATGTTACTGTGATTCAGATAAAGTGGGAGGAAGACGAGCTGGGTAATGATGATGATGATGATGATGAGGCGGTGGTGGTGTGTTGCGGTGGGGGAGGGGCGCCGCCGGTCATAATGCAGGCTGTTGACTGTGTTATTGTCTGGTCAGGCTGCAGACTGCACGGGTTTAATCAAATAAGCAGACACTGCTGCACTCGACCCCGAAACAAAAGCCTCCACAGCAGCAGCAGCAGCATGCAGACTCTCTCTCTCTGAGGACTCACTGCATTTCACTCACAACACAAAAGCTACACATTTTTTGGCCCCTATGTTATTTTATTCGCCCTCATCGTAATTGCTGGTGTCCACGGAGGCGTCGGCAGTCGGCAGTCGGTGCACAGCACATGCCTTCGGTGTAATAATTTGAAAACTCATTATTTTCTTCCCACCAGCGGACAGTTTGGACATTATTTCCTCGTGTCACGCTGTCAGTCCTGCTGCCAAGAGAGACACAGGAACTGTCTCACAATTTGATTCCAGCTGTGACACAGCTGTAGCTGAAATAACGATACTTTCGTTTTTTTCTGCAAAATCATTTAATAATTTCCTTTCATAAAAGTATACAGGGCCGTTCTAATGCTTTTCGGACTACTTTAAAGCTTCCAACTTCTTTCATGATGTTGACATTCAAGTTCTGAGTCAATATTCGAACGCTGCACAGTTTTTGTTGTTTGTTTGTGTGTATACATTTTTCACTGTTTTCAGATATAGATTCAGTGACACTAGTTTTATTAGTGTTACAGTATTTTTAGAATTAGATTCCAGTGTTGGATTGTATCGACTTGCAATTCAAACATTTCCAGTAACTTCAGAGTGTTAAGTCCAAAAGTGAGCATTTATTGAAAAAAAATCACATATGTTTCTATCTAATGATATATTGTACTCCAGTCCATATTTGGTGGTTCTCAGCCTTTATTAAAAAGCATAATTTTCACTGCAGTCACAAAAACACTGTACTCCTCAGCTCACCGCACATAAAGAAAGACACGCGTGTATTAAAAGAACAGTCTGGTAGCAATTTAACCCCTTGTAAACCTGGACAAATTGGCTTGGTTTCTTTCAAAAACATGGGAAGAAATCAATGAGCACCTTAATTAGAATTGACCCAGAAACTGGCAAGAAATTAGTAAAAAAGAAAAAGAAAATTACCTGAAAAGTAGCACAAAATCAAACAAGTAATAAACAAATTACAAAGTGAAACATTTTTTTTAAATAACAACAGGGAAATAAGCTGAAAAAAATTATAAATATAGGCTATAATTATGATCATAAGAAATACAGTTTCTTGGAAATGTTTCCTTACTGTTAAAAAAGTAATATTTTTAAATCTAATTTGTTTATAAAAAGAGGCCAAACCAATTTTGCCGTGTACGGCCCACGAGCCCATCTGATCCGGCCCGCCACGCAATTCTAAAATACGTCTAAACAAAAAAATGTCCACAGCATTTGCTTTTCTGAGATAACGCTGATGGCTGTGGGTGTCCGAGGCAGGTTCAGGGTCAGTGAACACATCACCTGAGGTTACGTGCCATCGCGTGATAACATTGGATATTGATCCGCACGTGATATGCGTCATGTGCCAGGAAACGCGAGGTGGACGCAGAATGCCGCGCTTTTCCGGAGAAATGGACAAACGATTATTTATTTGTTGATGTAAAAGCGAACAACTTTGCCTGGTTTGTGACGTGGCAGTGACGAAAAAGGTCAGTCTCGCGCGCCATTACAGCCCGAAACGTGCGAAACTGGACGAGTTGAAAGGACAAACGCGTTGTGATAAAAGTAACGTTTTTCGTCGGTGTTGGGGTGTCCAACCATCAGCTTTCATAAGACCACAGACCGACAGAGACAATGTGAGGAGGACAGTATTGTGGTGAGTGAATTAATAGCTAAAATGCTGAAACCTCGTGCAGAAGGAGTTTGTGAATGAGTGTAATTTACTGGTAATAATCGTGAAACCGTGATAACTGCGGGTTTTCATACTATCGAAATCGATAATAGTTGCATCATATGTGTTCATAATCTAGTAAAGCATCTGAACGCAGCACACGAAAACTGTAAATGTAGTTTATATATATAGCACCTTCCAAGAGCAGAGTTCACAAAGTGCTTTATTAATAAAAGATTAAAGTCTTGAAATACAGAATTTTGCATTTAAAAAAAGGCAAAGGCAAGTCTGATGTCAGTCCAAATTTCAAAGGATTAATATTCTGTCCCTCAACTAATCATTGCATTACACTTAAACAAATACAAATTCAACTTTTACATTTCTCCAAGTTACATCTAAAAATGCCCCAAAGTTTAAAAAAAAAATTAAAGCCCTTTGATGTACACAATAACACAAACTCCTAAGTGTGTGCAAAGTGTTCGGCAACACATAAACGGTGATTCTTGAAGGTGCATCATATCTCTTTTGTTAATGATATTTGTCACTTCCTGTACACAAACCCAGCAAAATAAAGCATCATGCAATCCACCAGGAAAGCACTGAGAAATGATATTTTGATGAACCATCAGAGAGCAGAATGAAAAGCAGAGACGGTTCTGAAAAATCTCACACGGAGGTGACTTCATGAAGGGAGCCTGCCATCTGCTGGGCATTAATAACAGCTATGAAATTATAGTTTGATATTTATTTATGTGTCTATTCAGGACACACACAGCAGCAATCACATGACACCTGTAATGTTAATGACTAATTCACACAGAATACGAGCTCCCGGTAATCAGTCTCTTTGTGTGCGATGTACTTATGTTGTTGTCACAACAATGAGGTTTCACGAGTCAAATGTACTTTATGCAAGAATATACAAACATTATGTATTAGTAATATGATGTCTTTACATAATGCATGTAGCTTATAGGCTGTTTTAAATGTCAAACTCTGACTCTAGAATTGCCCCTGCAGTAATTAACTGAGATCATTTTCCAGATTCTTCTTCTGATGTTCACATAATATTAAAATCTTGGAGTTATTATGACCTTAAGTCAGCCGAGGTGAGAGCAGAATCATAAGCTTTTCCTCGGGGAAAAGAATATGGGAATGTGTCTTATGTTCGCGAGCAAAAGGGAAGTGGAGGACAAAATAAAAGACAAATAAATAAGACAAGGACAAATAAGTGTACAAGCTACAAAATTAACTCTTTGAAACCTGGGCAAATTGGCTTGGCTTCCTAAAAAAAAAAAAAAAAATCATTTGAAGAAGGCAATGAGCAGCTTAAGAAGAATTAGCAAGAAATTAGTGGGAAAAAATAAAGAAAATTACCTCAAATTTAGCAAAAATAAAGTACAGTAAAATAAATTTGTCTGTAAAATAGTTCTGATAAGTATATCGTTTTCTGGCCTTTTCTCCTAGCTTTAAAAAAAAAAAAAAAAAAAAGTCCAAATCTAGTAATTTCGTGCAGTTTGCGTAACATTACTTGCCAAGTTGCTCATCGCTTGTGACAGTGACAGAATGCAGAACAAGCAAAGTTTTTTAAATGTTCCTCAAATACAAAAACTTATTTTTCCTTGTGTTGGACAACAATTTGTAGCCGATGAAAACAAGATACTTTTAAAGAATAGCAAAAATGAGGAAACATTGGTGAATCCCAAAACAATACGTACTAACGAGCTAAACAGAAATCCCGGATACGAGCAAAAAGAAGATGGCATTAGTTTAGTTCGTGTGTGATTTAGACGGACGGAGTCTCATGTTGACAGATTTATTTGTGGGTTCACGTTTGACCCACAGAGCACGCAGACGGTTGCAGGTTTTCGTCAACACGTTGTGATAAATGTGAGCTGCAGCTTGTTTCTCGTTGTTGTCAGTGTGTCTGTAACTTCGTCAGTTGTTAATGTGTGGAAGTCTCTTCTCACATCCCACTGAACGCTCGTCCTCCGCGGAGAGCTCATCTGCTGCTGGAGACGGGTGGCGAATAAACATCACAAACAACAAGCAACAACAGTTTAGCAACAGAAAAATGTGTTTGTCAATCTGTGAAATTTAACCTCTCCCTCTCCTCCTCCTTTCAGAGGATTCATCATCAGAGAGCGGCAGTGGAAACGGCCTGCCCGCCCTGACCCCTCCCTCCTCCGCTGTAACGGACGCCGCCATCGTCAGAGAAACAGAGGTCATTAATGGCAACGGCGGCCCCGCCCCGCTGGACTTCAGCACGCCCACGTCCTCTTCCTCACCGTCAGAGGACCAGCAGCCGATGAACCTGAGCGACCCCGCCCCTCAGCGCCTGCCCCTGTCCACCTCACACCTGCCCGTCACCGTGTCGGCGGCGGCCGCGGCGCTGCTCGGCGCTCTGCACCCCAATGCCCCCGAGGAGCTCCGCAGGAAGTACCCGCTGGCTGCCAAACCTCCCCTGGCTCCACACCCGGCCCTGCCTCTGCCGCTGCCGCACACACACACACCTCACACACATAATGCACACACTCCCAACACACACTCCCAGTCCCACACACACACCGCAGAGCTGCGACTGGACCGAGACGGCAGGGAGTACGGGGGCAAGGTGAGACCTCACAGCAGCGTACTTACACTTCAAAATACGTTTTTCCAAAACAAGCTTTAACAATATTATACATTGATATTATTTTGTACTTTCATAGAGTTTGTTTTTTAACCAGCATCAGTTTCTCATCAATAATATTAAATATTCATTCACTTTCAGAATTTTAATCCTTTAAATGCCACGGTTTTGTCATGATGCCACTATGAAAAAAAACAAAGAAAATGAATCAGTTTCAACATACTAAATGCTAAGTAGATTTTTGTTGGTTATCACAGACTACAGTATATCACTGATTTGCAGCAACATTGATTTTTATACATTATTTTTTTCTGTAGTGTCAAATACTCACACTCATACTGCTCTGAACACAGAAAAGGTGCTTTTTATAACGAGGCCATTAAAATGATATTAATTTAAATATTTTATAGATATTTTTCATAGAGTTTATTTTTTAACAAACATTAGTCCTACATATAAATATCAAATAATCATGATTTTACACCCTTAAATGAGAAAAAAACAATTATTTGCAGTACACTATATGCATAGTAGTTTATTTATTTATTTGTTATATGTTTTTCTGCTTTGATGGCTGTGGGATCAAAAATGTCAGTTTGAATGGGTTTCACTGGAGCATTTTTTGCACTTAACAGTCTGAATTTAACTATTTAGTTTCCACAGTGTATTTTAGACTTATTGTAGGAGCTGAGCTGCAAATTCCAAGATTAAACAAAAATACTCAATCTTGCCAAAACTGAGGCCATATGCATGAACACAGCCAGAATGATGAAAAAATGAAGAATGAAAGTGCGTAAAATGCACCAAACAGTCTCTTAAGGGTTAAAAACGCGTCCACCGGAACAGTGAAACAGCTCATAATGTTAAAAACACACAAAACAAAACTTTCACTCAGCTGATAATAAAACGGATGTTGGTGTTCAGTCCCCTCAGTACAGCTCAGGTGGCAGCTACGACAGCATGAAGATGGACTTGGGTGCCGAGGACCTGACTACGGGGCGTCACGGCAGCCAGGTCGCCCCCGACGATGACGACGATGACCACGACGACCACGACGACAACGACAAGATCAACGACACAGAGGGAGTCGATCCCGAGAGACTAAAGGCCTTCAATGTAAGTCAGAGTCAGTGTGTGTTGGATCCCGTGATGTCCCCGCGGGGATCAATAACGTGTCTCCTGAAATTCATAAAAAAAAAAGATATTGAAGAGCTGAAATTCTGCTCTGCTCTTAAAACCTGTCAGTGCCATAGATCACACACACTTAGAGGTAAAAAAGCACCAAGACTCTTAAAACCCACACGAAGGAACACAGAGGACATACAGAAAGCTCCACTTACCGTTTTTTATATATAAAATGGATCCGACAGGGCCGGACGGTAAATCCCAACCACAGAGGACACGAACACGCAGCTGCACACAGACGGTGAAGCTCCATTTCTCTAACAGCTGTGTTGTCCTCCTGCAGATGTTTGTGCGTCTGTTTGTGGACGAGAACTTGGATCGGATGGTTCCCATCTCAAAACAGCCCAAGGAGAAGATCCAGGCCATCATCGAGTCCTGCAGCAGACAGTTCCCAGAATTCCAGGAACGCGCCCGCAAGCGCATCCGCACCTACCTCAAATCCTGCCGACGCATGAAGAAGAACGGCATGGAGGTACCGTACCTGCTCGTTTCTTTGTTTATTTGTAAACGCAGTGTCTTAATTAACCCGATGGACCGATATCAGAGTCAGTTCATAACCTTCGTCACTTTCGAAACGTTGATATGAAACATGTGAAACTTACTCATGTAATTTATCCTTGGATCTTTAGAAACATACAACTTCTTCTTCTGGCAACTCAGCTGTCTTAACCCTTTGAAACTTGGACAAATTTGTTTGATTTCTCCCTAAAACATAGGAAAAATGCAGAAAGAAGAAAAAAGTACAATATTATCTATAAATTTGTGAAAAATTAAATGAATAAAAAAACTAGGTAAAACAAGGAAATTACCTGTTAAAAGTGTTTAAATAATAATAGTAATTTAAAATGTATAATTATGATCATTCTAAATATAGTTTTTGGACATTTTTTCTTAGCTTTTTAAATTGCAATTATTTTCCAAATTTACTAACCCCCTGCAATTTGAGGAACATTTATTGTCATGTTGCTCATTGACTTTTTTCCCATGTTTCCAAAAGAAAGCAAACAAATTTTCTCAGAGTTGGATCGTTTAAATACTTGTGAAAGTTTTTATCATCGTTATTCTGCCAAGTATTTTCTCGATTAATCACCTTTCCATTAAAGTTCGTAATCTAGCAGAAAATACACATTTTAATTGCCAAATATGTCTTGTTTGGTCCGACCAAAAGTCTAGAAACACAATATATTCAGTTTAAAGTGATGCAAAGCAGTTTTATCACACTGGGGAAGCTAAAACCAGAGAATGGCACCATGAATCAATAAATAAAATATTATTTACATAAAAATAATACATTTAAAAGGACTATAATAAAGGTAGAATATGAGTAGTTTTAGTATTGATAGTATTAGTATCAGTAGTAGTTATTATTACAACTTTAACGTATGAACATTTCTGAAATGCAGCAGTGATTTGTGATTCTGTTTTTATGCTTTTAGCGACATGACTTGAACGCAGCGTTCGGCGGTTTTGAGAAATCGTTTTAATTCAGTCGGAGCTGCACGGACGAATTACTGTGCGATGGGCTCTGTGCCGCAGACCTGACACCTGCTCTCAGAAAGCTTTTAGACTGACAGACATGTAATTCCCCTCCACTCTGCAGATAATTTAGAGGCAGAATTAACCGCGTCGCTCTCATCTGCATCATAAGTGTAGATATTACGTTTATGAAAAATATTCTTCAAAGTAATGCGACCAAATCAAAATCACTCGCAAGCCTTTTCCACCCGAAAATATAGAATAAAATAAAGATATTATTTACCTGTTTTTAGGTGACCAATCAAATCACTGGGAATAAATAGTTGTGAAAATAAATGTTTAAAAAAAATTATAAAATACATTTATAATAATAATTAATATAAATTTAAGATATGGTTTATAGAGGTAGTGTGAGTCAGCTGTGGTTCAGCCAGCAATCTTGAAAAAGCATTTTTTTTCTCTGATGCTCTCTTTTGTATTCTGCGGTTCATTCACGGGGGTGTTTTTGATCAGCAACATGTTCAGAGAAGATAATTCCCACAATTCACTGCTGGCCTCGCTTCTTTTGTCAGTCAGTCGACTCCTGCGGGAGCCAGTCAGCTAGAGGACATCCTGGTTTCTTTCCTGATGGTTCTCGTTCAGTACAGTGTGTGCTGTATCTCTGCACTGAGCTAAAATGTTCTCCGCTGTGTTTTTTAAACATTGTGCGAGTTCCTGATTAAACGCTTCACACAGAAGCAAATGCAGAAACAGGAGAGGGAATAAACAGATCACAGGAAGTTAAATGAGCTTAAAGAAGGACAAATGTTTTGCTCCAGACTCAAAAATCAAAAGATTCAGACTCAGATCAAAACACAAAAACAGTCTCTAGATTGTTTAGGAACGTGCGATTTGTTCATATATATTGTCTTATCAGTAAAGCAAACATTTATTAGTGTATAAAAGCAATTATCCTCTCAAAAAATGATTTTTTTTGTTTTGCTCCCAGTTTAACTGTGTACATTTACTGTATAAATCCCAAATCAGTGGCTGAAATCTATTTTAATACATCTCCATCCTCAGTATTTGTTTATTTGTAATCAGCCATGTATCATTGGGGGAATTTCTTCAAATTTGGCACAAACGTCAACTTGCATTCAAGGTTGAATTTAGAGTTTGAATTTATGAAATTAGAATTTGATGGTCAAAAGCTCAAGGTCAGTTTGACCTTGCACCCATCTCATTCTGTGGAACACGATATCTCAAGTAGGAAATTTCCTTTAATTTGGCACAAACGTCCACTTGGACTCACCTTCGAACTGATAAGATTTTGTTTGTCAAAGGTCCCTGCGACCAGGCATCTGTCGTGTTTTCTTGAATGCGATATCTGAAGAATACCTAGAGGGAATTTCTTAAAATTTGACAAAAATTTCCACTTGGACCTAAAATTTGGTGGTCAGAAGGTCAAGGTCACTATGTCCTTGCATCCGTCTCATTCGCTTGAACGCAATATCTCAAGAGGTCCATTAGGGAGTTTTCTTAAATTTGGCTCAAAAGTTTCACTTAAGGATGAAATGATTAAAATTTGGTGGTCGAAGGTCAAAAGTACCTGCCCAGGGACTGCAAGCAGAAAATGACAATTTTGCCAAAACCCTTCAAAATGCATCTGTCCTTTTTTCATGTAAGGTTGATGTTTTATTGTGCACCGTCCCTGTCTAAATAAAATTACATTACATTAAAGGTCAAGGTCACTGTGACGTCACAAAACATGTTCTTGGCCATAACGTGAAAATTTATACGCTGATTATGACAAAAATTTTTACTCAATTGTCTAACAGGATAAAAATTATGATATTTATATACAAAGGTCAAAGGTCGGCCTTACTCTGAGATCATAATGTTCTCCAAAAACACTTTTCTGGCTGTTGTTTACCATCATGGTAACTCAGGAACAGAAGGGAAGACATTTGGTCGGATACTGAATGTGTGACACTAATTTTGAGTGTCGACCTTTAAACTGTTCTGACTAAAAAGATCTTCGGTTCTGCAGTGAGAAGCAGACTTTGATGTTAACTGTAAGTGCAACTTTTATAGTTCATAATTGAAGAATTATATATATTCAGTATTTTAATATTCATTTTACTAAAAAAAAAACCCAACTTGGTTTAACCTTGGTGTTTGCTCCCTGAGTCTTCTCCAGTAGTTGTTTTCACCCTCTTAAAGTCACAATAATATAATATTTAGTATGGATTTATAATGTAATGTATTTGTGTATGGTTCAATGATAACAAACAGTTATCATCTCTTGTGAAAAAAAAGGATGGAAAGTGCCTGCAAATGGGCTGTAACTATAGAAACAACAAGCTGCAGTCAGCTTATTTCAGTGTACAGATGTGACACGGTGCAGAATATCGAGACCCATCAAGTGACAAACTGACTTAAAGTGACAGATGTGTGCTGTTAATACTTTTCACACTTGATAAAACAACATGTGCAGGAACCAGCAGGAACCAGCAGGGCGTATGCAGTGACGCAGATAGTTCAACGATGTGATCTTTTCTAGTGATTAAAAAAGAATAATGTCTGTAACAAAGACTGTCATGCTGTCAGACCGTTTCTCACTGAGATAACGAGGATCTAACTAATCCAGTACCCTTCATCTAGAGGTCAAAGGTTGTCACTTCCACTTCTTCTTCTTGGAGAAATTAACTTTCATACCAGTGACTGAAGTCGAGCCTGAAGTTATCGAGTTTGTCTGAATTGAGTCCAATGGTGAAAGGTTATTTAATCCAGAAGTAAAATACAAGTATGTTAACCGTTGAAAACCTGGCATCAGCATCCTTTCACAAGCTTTCAAATCTTTTTAACCAAAGCAAACTGGTTTCACTAATAAGTAAATTGGTGATTAAATTCCTAGAAAAAAAAAAGAAAAATTACCTGAAAATGGTCTTAAGAAGAGACAAAGAATTACAAGAAAATTCTCCAAAAAATCCAGAAGATAGACATCAAACAAAAGCCAGACTTTGTTGTATTAAGTTACTGTAAGCCGTAAATTCACCGTCTCTAAGCAGAAGGTCTCTGCTCCTCTGTGCAGCCGCCTGCATGTCTGCAGCTCCTTGTTCCAAAGAGTAGCATGAAAATCAAGAGCACTCACTTTGCAGCAAAATCTGGGGCCCAAAACGTCCACAAAAGTACACTGCAGAGCACACTGACTCGCAAAAACAACCCCAAAGTCTCAGTTGACTGAAAGTCTCTGAGTGATGATTCAGATCTCCAACTATCAAGCGCCAGCCCTATTTAAATTATATTTTGGGGATTTTTAAATACCCTGCTAAATCATAATACCCTAATCCTGATCGAGCCTAAATTATATCTACTAATGGCTCCACAATCATGAACACCAGCTTTAAAATACTCTTTCATGTATTCATTTGCGATAAAATAAAAGAATAGTATAATATTATACAACGAAACAACACTTAAAAGGAGTTTTTCTGCATTATGAATATTAAAACATCTGATACTTTAAGTACATTTTGCTGTTAATACTTCTGTACATTTACTTTAAAATTTTAAATTCAGGACTTTGACATTATTTTTACAGTAGTGTTCTTCACTTCTTCTGCAGCTGACTGCGTTTTGAATAAATCCACTGCTTGGTTGAGTGTTATGGGAGTACTGGTGATGGTGATCAGTGACTGTGGAGTCTGAGAGGCAACAGGCTGCTTCACTCTGAGTCAGTCACTGAAATGTCTCTGCTGCCCCCCTGTGGTGAATCATGACGTGATACTACACGGTGCTGTAATGATAATTAAATATTATCAAAATGATAATGATAATACTTCTTTTTTTAATTCAGCACTTTTCAAAATATAGTTTCAAAGTGCTTTACATGGTTGAACTGGAAACAAAAAAATCAGGATTAACAGAACGTTATTACATTATAAAGGAAATTAAATGTGCAAAAGTAATATTATTTTTTTAAAAACAGTAACAAACAGACAATACATGTTGAAAATGAAATGATTTGCTTACTTTGCTTTAAAAAATGTATTGAGTTAACTTTTTTTGATAAATGTTAAAACTCTTGTTTCTTCTTGTTTTTCCTCCTGTACAGAAACAACTTGTGGATATTGTGTTGTTTATATAGTTAACAGCTGAGTGTTTTGTTGTGTTCTGATCCGTCCAGTAAATAATCCTTCTAGTCTAATTTAATCAGAAAATAACTACAACATAAAAGGCAGTGTCGGCCTGTATGTAAATCCTCCCGTCCTCACTTCAGTCATAACTGAATATATTATTTATATTCATTCACTAATTTTATTCCATGATGTCTCTGTTTTTTCTGCAGACCCGCCCGACTCCACCTCACCTCACCTCAGCCATGGCCGAGAACATCCTGGCAGCCGCCTGCGAGAGCGAATCACGCAACGCTGCAAAGAGGATGCGCCTTGACACTTATCACGTAAGTGTGTGTTCATATTTAAAAGAAACAAACATTTCTTGTTTTTTATTTGACTAATTAATGAACATTAAAGCAGGCTGCCCTCGGTCTGGTCTGTTCAGAACAGAGCTGTTTAATTAAAAATCACTAATACTGAAAGAAATGTCTCTGGGTCCAGACCTGAAACCGCCCACGCCGCTGAGCTGCCTGATTCGTTTGCCATTGTGACATGAAACAGCATTTTCTCTGTTAAAAATTAAAAAACAAGTGACCAGTGAGCACTGTGGGCAGACTAACTATTTACCAATCAGGGTCACAAGCAGGAAAAATGTTGTTGATGTGGAACGGTTTATTGTCCTGCTGGAGGGGTCACTGCCATCAGGGAGCGCCGCTGTCAGGAGGGGGGGGCACCTGGTCTGCTGTGTTTGTGTGGGTGTAGCGGACAGCGCTCAGCAGTACCCTGCTGTGTAGAGGGGTTGATATCAGAACGTGTTTCAGCCACTTGGGGCGTTGTCATCCTTTGAAGACGATGTCATTGAGAGCCGGAGCTTGCGCAGTACCGATATCCGCAGTGGGAGATTTCTTGCCAAACGACCTATTGAACCAATCAGAAGCAGCTCCAGTGAATGCGAGTGCATGGGTTGGCTGTCATTCGTCAGTCATGCCAGAAAAGCCCCCTTTCTTATTATAATAACCTTATCTTATTTTAATAACCAATTTTAACCAAACTTATAAAAACAAACACTTGAAGAAACATCTGGGTGATGAGAATTACCTTCAAACCATCTCTGGGAAAAATTTATTTGGCTTGTTTTTTACATTTTTAATTTGACCTATTCACTAACATGGAGGGGCGGGCTTTATGACCTATACTGCAGACAGACAGCAGGGGGCGATGTTGGCCGTCTTTATATTCAGTCTGTGGGTGAAGCAGTGAAAACACTTTGAATTCAGCGTCCACTTAGACTGATACACACGTTGTGATATCGATGCAGCAGGGTAACGCTGAGCTGTGGGGTGCGTGCCGTGTTTTTCTGCAAACTGGGAGCACGCCGACCGCATATGTAACACTCTGACTTTACATAAGTACGTCATACAACCCCTAACTATCACTTTAAATCTCAGTGACACTTAAATTTTGTCAAAGAAACATTTTCAGCGTCCTAAAAGACAGTTAGCAGTAAAATTCCTCTAAATCATAACACTGAGGTCTTAGTTGCATTTTTTGTCCACCCAGCTTTCTGTACAGTATTTTTTTTTAACAAAAGAAATGTCCCGTGTCCTCCTCCAGGATGAGCAGATCTCTCTGGACAAGCCGTCCAGCGGGGGAGGCGGTCTGAGGGAGCCGGCGTCCCTCGCTCACTCCGCCTACTCTCTGGCCGCATCAGCCTTCTCCTCCCAGGACACCCAGCTCTACATCAACGGAGCCGGCCTCAGCTACGGTTACCGTGGATACCCGGGCCTGGGCGCTGCCATGCAACATCCCGTTTCCCTGACGACCGGCGCTGCTACTCAGAGCAACGGTAAGGGAATGGGCGAGGTGGGGAGAGACACAGGAAGAGGGTCTTTATGGAGACGGACAACAAATGGTAGTTAGAGGGACGGGTGAATTAAAGAGGAAGCAGGCGGTCAGGAGGGAGGAGATGAAAAGAAACAACATGAGCCGGTAATTTGAGGATGAAAGAGGAGGAGATGAAGAAAAGAGGGCAGTGAAAGGAGACAGAGCAGCAGATGGCCGTGTGAAACAGAAAACACACACGATACTGATGTCGCTTAAATACTCAAAGTCATGTTGCTAAAACACAATTATTATCTGAAAACTTGAACTGAGGTGTGTGCATCTTTTCCGTGTCCGTCAGTTTCTGTAAAAGTTTCAAGACAAAGGTTTGATAACAAGATTTTTGTCAAGCAGAAAGATTCGTGCTCAGCAAACTTACCCTGAATGTTAACTGTTTGTCACAGCTAATATGTGTGTGTGTGTATGTATATATATATATATATATGTGTGTGTGTATACACACAAAACAGCATATTTTTTCTATAATCAATTGTAGACAGTATTGGAGGAAGTATTTAGATATTTTACTCGAGTAAAATAAATACTTCACTGTAAAAATACTGTTACAAGTAAAAGTCTTGCATTGAAAATGATATTTAAGTAATATTAAGTGAGTAATAATCATATAATTAGGAACATGTACTTAAAGTAAGTAAAAGTACCCAATGCAGAAAAATCTAAATTAAATAGAAAAAATATTAACCCAAAAAACTAAAAATCATTCTAGATAAGTTAGAAAATACAATTTTTTAAAAATTATAAATAGTTGCAAAGTCTTTTTTCTTTTTTTTCAGCTTATTGATTATTTGACAAATTGTTTCTGCTGTACTTGCATTAACTGTTGGTAGTTCAGTTTATAACAAAACATCATATTTTATAAAATGTTCTCATGCTTTTTATGCAGAAATCTGAATTTGTAGTAACTAAGGCTCTCGGATGAATCTAGTAAAGTAAAAATGTTTCCCCCTGAGATCTAGTGGAGTATAAGTACAACGTGGCATAAGTGAGATGCAGGTGGTCCTTCGTCCTCCTCTTCCTCATGTTCAGCGCTGCTGCTGCTGCTTTCGGCACCGCGGTCACCTGACCCTCCTCTTCCTCAGTGTCAGGCAGGAGGTTAAATGCTGTTTTCATGATGCTGTCAGTCACAATCGCCAGTCCAATTTTTCAGTACGCTTTTGTACTTTTTGGTAAATTCCAGAGTAAATCGTTACAGACTGAAACGATGTCGCCACATTGTTTTCTTGTCCCATATCATTGTAATCTATTACTATTACAGGAAGAGTACACCTGTATGTATGACTTCTCAGCTTCTTTTTTAAAGTCCTTTCTGGGTCAGACGCGCTTCAGATTGTGGTGTGAGCGCTACCGAAGCGTGATGGAGCGAGAGATGAGGGGATGCTAAAAAAGGCGCTCCGGCCAAAATCTTTGTGCTCTCGCCTCGCTCCTCGCTCTGCTCACAATCACACGGACATGTTCAGCTAGAGCGACTGTGAGACGAGAGACAGACGAGATCAGCGTTATTTCGTGCTTTAGCGCCCCCTAGCTGTAACAGTCAGACAGCTGCTCGCACGCCGTTGTGACGCCTCGCTGTTCTGTATAAAACATCAAATCGCAGAAAGGGTCCACAGAGTGATCTCGCCTCCGGGCCAGGAACGGAGGTAGTAACAGCGCCAAAACGAGGTCTGTGTGAAATGTAAAGCCAGAAAGACGTGACCATGGACGTGCTGAAAATACAAAATATATTTATGTTAAATATTTCTTCTGTCACATCATTTTAAATAGAGAATTATTATATATAGTTTTCTGGACATTTTCTCTACTTTTTGGATAATTTTCTAAGAGTCCTCCCCTCTTTTTTAAAACTATTTATTTTGGTAATTTTCTTGTCACCTTTTACTCATTTCTTGCAATATGTGGGACATTTCTTGCCAGGTTGGTCATTGCCTTTTTCCCCTCATGTTTTTGAAAGAAATCAAGTCATTTTGCTGTTTCAAAGGGTCAAATAAATTATGAAACACACAAGAAAACTGATCCAGGTTTCAAAGGGTTAATGAAGCCACAGGCGGTAAAAAGATATTTCAGCAGGCGTCTTGTCATTTTCAGCTGACTGATGTGTCTCTTCTTCACCTTCTTTCCTTCTCTTCACATCACCATCATTTTCTGTCCTCCACCCCGATCATCTGTCCTTTTCTCCTCCTCTTCGCTCCTCCTCTTCGCTCCTCCTCTCACCTCTTTCTCACGTCACTGTTTCATTTTCTTCTCCGTCCACCTTCAGGCCCCACAGACCTCAGCATGAAATCTCTCTCCTCTGCCAACATCAGTAACTCCTCCTCCACCGCCTCCACCAACAACAGCCTGGGCGGGCGGGGCAGCGGGGGCGGAGGAGGGGGCGGGGCGTCGACCCAGCTCAGCCAGCCGGAGATCACGGCCGTGCGTCAGCTGATCGCCGGCTACCGGGAGTCGGCCGCCTTTCTTCTGCGCTCGGCAGACGAGTTGGAGAACCTCATCCTGCAGCAGAACTGATTTGGGCGAAGAACACACACACATTCACACACACACACACACACACACACACACACACACACACACACACTTTTCAGTATGTTCGTTTTGTGTCGTCCCCCGTCTCTCCTTATCGACACCAGTCCTCTTGTTTTTGCTCTTCCCTCCTGAAATCTGCCTTCTTTTCGGAAGCTGTGGCCACTTTTTTTTTTGTTTTTTGGAGATAAAAGTGGGAAACTTGGAGAGAGGGAGGGAGAGGAATCCCACCATCCCCAAAACAATCCCCCACAACTTCAGTCCATCGCCTGACGAGGGATAAAAGTGGAAAAACAGGAGCGTTTGGGACTCTGGAGGAATCTCTTCCTCTCCTCTCGGGAAGCACCTCACAATCAGCACTGCACTCTGAGCGCCGGAGTGTGGAGGAGAGGAAGAGAGGAGAGACTGCTGGACCGGTCTGGTTCTGGACAAAAAAATAAAGGCTTTTGTGTGGAGGAGCATTTTTGAGTTTCGTCGTTGAGCTCCAGCACGGGGAGTTGAGATTGACGGGCGGCGTCTTATGATCAAAATCATTTTAAAGAAATAACGACTCCCTGAATCGGTACTCTGTAAAATCTGACAAGCTGACCTCACTTAAAATAATCTTTGAACCGATTACCTTAAGAAAGGAAAGTAAATGTAAATATAAACTTAATATGTGTTCACTTTTTATCTAATTGTTACTTTTACTCGAAATTTAGCTATATTTACTTAATTTTGGGAAGTTGTTGCAACATAAAAACGACAAGTTAAATTAACTTATTTCTAAGTGTTAGCAACTTCAGTAAAGAAAGTTAGTCTGATTTAAAGTGATCATCACAAAGAGGATTTTGCCGATGATGAAGTTTGGAGATCTGCAAGTTCGTTTTTGTTTAGAAAAAAAAACAAATATTATTGACCAGTTTGGATTCAGCAGGATGCAGATTTACAGCACAGTGAACTTGGTTTACTGAAGTTGCTAGATGAAGATTTTTTTTTTTTTAAGTCGCAGCAGCTTTGCAAAATCAAGTAAATGTAACTAAAATTTAAGTAAATGTAACAACTCTAAAATAAACAAAAGTTAAGACTAATAGTTGTATTTACTTACATTGTCACAGCAGTTGGTTTCCTAGATTTTTTAAAAGTAAAATAAACTTGTCAGATTTTGCAGTGAAGCTGTTGGTTTAAGCGTTTTCGATTTGATCTGAAATTTAATTTTTTTTTTCTTTTTTTGGGAGTCCAGCAAGTTTTTTTTTTTTGTTTTGTTTTATTTCTTCCCAAGTGACTGAAAGAAAAGAAGCGGCTTGACTTATCTTAACAGATAGCACTAAACACGGAAAAGACTTTGAGTTCAGAGGATCTAAAGTTTGGAAACTGGAAAAAAGAAAAAGGATCTGTTTGGGTTCAAAAAAAAAAAAAAAAATGAAGGAGAGAAACTTTTTTCGTGCTCGCTTGTATATAAGCTCTCTGTGTCCTATAGCACTTTTCCCTCACCCTGACCTCCCCCATCCTCCTCACCCCCTTTTACCCAGGGAGCAACTTGCTACTTATGCATCCAAGACGCCATGTTGACCACCAGGAAATACCTCAGATCAGACCTGCCAATCCCATTTTCAGTTCACACACACACACACACACACACACACACACACACACACACACACACACACACACACACACACACACACACACACTGCAAGTGAATGGTAACATTCCCACCTGAAGCCAGTTTACTTCTTCTTTACCACCTGATGTCTTCAATGTTTCTATATTTTTTCGGGGGGGAACTATATTGCGCAAAAGACCTGTAATGTCGGAAGCATTTCGAGAACTGATGTAAACTTTTCAGACACTTTTTCTTTCGTCCGTGCGGGTTCATTCGTGTGCTGCTGTATATATAATCAGATCATCTTGGAAACTTGAGAAGAATCAGAGTTGAGCGTGTTTGTGTGCGAGGTGATTTTCTCCTTAAAGGGGAGGGAGGAGTGTGTGTGTGTGTGTGTGTGTGTGTGTGTGTGTGTGTGTGTGTGTGTGTGTGTGTGTGTGTGTGTGTGTGTGTGTGTGTGGGTCTGTGGGTGGAGGGGAGGGGTTTTCTTAAATGAAGGGTTGATGGCAAATTTTACCTCCCGCTTCTACTCTTTACAAATGTAGACGCCAACGAAACCTCAGCATCGTTCTGTTAAACGCCCCTCCCTCCCCCTCTTCTTCTCCTCTTTCTCTCCATTGGACCTACTCTTCACCTCTTCTTCGTGGACCTAAACATCCTCCTCTTCCTCCTCCCCTCCCTGGTCCGGTCCAGGCTTCAGAGGAAGAGGAGGACTGCTCTGTCTTACTGTGTTTTCTCTGTTCAACTCTGAGATGGCCATTGTTATTATTGCTATTATTATGATTATGATAATGATGAACTTTCATGTCGCTGCTGCTATTCAAAAACCGGACCTTCTGCCATAGACCTAAAACCTCAAACAAAGCCGGGCGTTAGCTAGCCGCAGTGCCCCGTGAAAAACCCGACCGACCAACCGACCTCGACCGCAACCTGACCACAACAGAGCACCGCAAAGACTCGCAGGAGGACTCGGTGAAACACACGCACGCGTCCCGCCTCTCTCAGACCGGGTTGGTTGGTTTTTTTGTTTTTGCTTCATAGGGCTTGATTCATGTTGTGTTTCGTGACTTTCTAACTGTGAATTCTTTGGTTTCGTTTCTTGTTCACCCTCTGGAGGGCGCAGGGAGGGACGTGTTAGTGGAGTTTGTGTTTTTTCTCCACATCAGGCCGACAAGTACGCACGGAAACCGCTTAAGGGAGCAAAAAACGTCCAGTTCATAACGCTGATTAACTTCTTTTTTATGCTAATTTAATCCAGAACGAGAGAAAAAGAGACTAAATTACTTTAGATAATTTTGAGAGAGAAATCTTAAAATTGTCAGTTTGCTTTCAGCCATGTGGATATTTCTGAAGGTAGTTTTTGTTGTAAGAGCTGAAAATGATGTTTATTGGATGCTTGGTCGCTTCTGCAGCTTCTTTGTTAAAGAAATAGTTTAACATTTGTGGAAACAGGTTTGTTTTGTTTTCTGAAGTGTAAGACGAGAGATCGATGCCGTCCTCTGAAGTGTCTCATAAAGCTGGAGTCAGCAGCTGATCAGCTGAGCACAAAGACTTTAAACTGAGGGACTTGCGGACCTTAAATTTTGGTCGGAATGAAAATTGTGTTGACGACATTTTAAATATCTAATGACGTTAGAATTTCGGCCTGTTAAGACAATCCTGATGGCGTGAGCTCGACGTATTTCTCTGAATCAGTCTGAACTTTCTGTCGACGCGTTCGGTGAGACGGTTACTCACTTCAAACCCTCAGCTAATCCCGACGTTAGCGCGAGCTTCTACTACACAAAAACATTTTCAGTTAGACAGTAATGATCTAAAAAAATGCAGTTTATTTCTGTTAACCTTTTGTATGTGACATGCTGCTCGTTAACAACAATCCCCATAAGGTTTTTGCGATACACTGGCGTTATTAGCATATTTTGGCATTTCTCATTCAGCAGTCAGGTGCCTCTTGGCTGCTGAATACCATCTGAAACGTCTTTGTTTTCTGTCTGAAGTATCACGGCCGTGATCTGCAGCTTTGAATCCCGTCTCGTCCTCCAAGCTGCTTACATTGTCAACTGTAACGCAGATCCCTGATTGGCCCCAATTTTGGATTTTAATTTCTGTGAAGTGTTTTGGGCGGCAGTGAGTCTAGACTAAAACAGAGAGAGAAAGAAAATGTTGCGCTCCTGTTATCAGGATGGTCTTAATGGTTAAGAATTTCACATTTTGCTGACGTTGGGTTTTGTTCTCCGTACCTAATGTTTCTGCATCAAAATGACATTAGCACGATAGGTTCGAAAGATTATGATGACTTGACAACATAACTTAGAAAACCAACAAAATATGGTTTATATTCTACGTAAGATTGACGTTGGTATTAGACGTCTCGAATTCTGGTGACCTGACTTCACAACCCTAAATTCAACCAAATATCAAGATCTAATGAATCTGGTTTTCAGCTGGGCTCACCGTGTGCCAGCGTTAATCAATCCACCTCCACTGTAAAAGAACAAACAAACTATTTGTTTTAACTTTAAAACGTTCGTGTCCAGACTGCCTTAAAACCTGAAGTTGACTGAATTTGAGAAGACGAGTTGACTTAATTCTGTAATTATTGAACTTGTCTTCTCAGGTTCAGTCATCTTAAAAATGTATGGCAATATGGACACTAACTGTTTAAGCTGAAACAGATTATCTGATTGTTTTTTTCAGTGTACCAGCACCTACTAAGCTCACTGAAATAATAAGATAGTTCTTGTTTTTCGATCCATACAAAAAGAAACAAAAACACAAATGAAATTGTGTGCGGGACTGTTTGTTGACCTCGAGGAGTCACTTCTTGGAGTTTTGAGGCAAGAGATAGTTCACTGCATAATAAACCTGCAGTATGTTTTTGCAGATTTTTATAGATTTAAAAAGGAGAAAAAATGTTAATTTGTGAGCTTTAAAGGTGCCTGTAGGCAGATTTTGTTTCCTTGCTGCAGTTTCCTGTTTCCGGTCTTTGTGCTAAGCTAACCACCTCCTGGCTCCAGCTTCATATTTACCGTATGCACGAGTGACATCAATCTTTTCATCTAACCCTGCAAAAAAGCAAATGTTAAACTATTGCTTTAAGAAACTGTGAGAGGAAGCAGTTTTAGTTTTTGGCTTTTGGTGCAGTCACTTAAAAAAAAAGCCGGATGATTTGTTCGGAGTTGCTCACTCGACACCTGTTAGTGCAGACGAGGTTAAAAATGAACGAAACGTTTCTCCTCCCGAGGCATCGCTCTGTGTACTGTGCTTCTACTGTGGTTTCTACTCAGTTTCGACCGTCGTGTCACCGTGATTTGCTCCCTTTTTTTGCACACTGAGCGAAGCAACAGTCATCTGTGATTTGAAGGTGGGGGGGGCTCTCTGTGTGTGTATGCATGTGTCCCCGGAGGGACCCCCGACCCCCCAGACTTGCACTGCTGAAGTCAGAGCATAGAAAGATTTGTGGTGTAGGTTTTTTTGCAATGCAGCTGATAATCATAGCATTCACTGGTGTTCGAGGGTTTGTGTCGGCGGCCCGCAGCGACGGTCGGACGGTCAAATCTGTATCATACGCGCCGCACGACGAGCTGTCGGGCCACAGAGCAGAGGACAAGCCATTCATTCAGGTGCCATCGCACCGCGTATCGCAAAACCTCCATCCAGACTTTCACTGATTTACATTCGTGTGCAATGTCCGAACCACCGTGTCGAGTTAGTTTGAGATGTTGAAAATGTAAATTGTCTAATTTATGATTAGATGTAGAAGTGTAAAAGTTTTGTTTTGTTGGTTGTTTTTTTTTTTCACAAAACAGGAAGCTCTTTTTTAAGTGAACTGATCACTGAATGACACAAGAGAAATATGCAAAAAAAAAAAACAACAAAAAAACAATGACCCAACTAGAGGAGAAGGAGGAGAGAAGGAGGGAGGATGATGTCGCAAAAGTCAGACATGTAACAAGTCACAACGATTGAATTTAGTTTCCCGAAGAGTTTAAAACGTGATTTATCTGTCCTTTGATTTAGAGGAAATCTCGCAGTTTAACACATTGTGAGACCTGCAGAGGTACAATCAATTTTCCTCTAATTTCAACCTAATTTTCTTTGTTTGATGTAATATTTGATGGCAGATTAAACATTTTTGTGTACTTTTAGTGTGGTGCAATTGTTGTCAACCCCAACATGAGACTTTTTGATGACTCCACCGTCCTTCTGTCCTCCTGCTCGGTCCTCACTGTGCTCTCAGATACTGCCAGTGTTTTGGTTGAGTCTGCCTGGTTTTCATTGTCGGGGAGATTCGACAGCTTTGGGACACCTGCAGACGAGCTTAGCTGGTCTCAGAAAGATCTTGTTGGTTTGATCCGCTCTCTGCTGTTAGAGGGTCCAGAGTCACACGCACAAGCGGATTTTTATCCTCCTAGAGGATATTATAAATCATTTATGTTCAAGATCTCCATCTTAAACATGATCCCAGCTGCACAGAAACGCTCTGTAACACCTGCTCAGATGTTTATTTTTACTGTGCACGCCCACTATACGCGACCAGACATTGACTCCCATTCATCGCATATTGGAAAGAATCATAGACTGTGTATAAATATATGTCTGCAGTATGCTTAAGTGAAGCTAAAATATCTGCTGCAATCTTGTGCTGGTGACATCATTCAGAGCCGGAGTTCAGGAGATATCCGGCCAATAGCGAGCAGCCAATCATTGATTGCAAGAGCATTCAGTGATTGGCTCACACAGCTGTCAATCATGGCAGAATATCCCCTTTTTGTATAATTGAATAACTAATCAAAACCAAACGTATCATAAAAATGATCCCTTTAACGGACATCAGTGTGATGAGAACAACCTTCAGTGACAGAAACCGTCTTTGGGAAAAATTTACTGGGCACATACTTTGAGTTTTAGTTTGGTCCATTGGGGGGGGGCGGGCTTTATGACCTATACTCCAGCCAGACACCAGGGGGCGATCCAGATTGAAAAATTAATATTTGGGGAAGCATGTTGTCCATCTTTATATACATGAGAGAGCAATTTGAAGAATTCAAATTTTGAACACTTTAAAACAGCCAATCAGGATGCAGCCATAAGCGACCAGCGGTGCAGTGTGCTCGTGGCTGCAGACCAGTTCACCTCAATTTACGTCCACCTGGCCACGTCGTTAGCTTGAATCTATCCTTTTTCTTTTTCTTTTCTTTTTTTTTTTCCAAAAAAGCACCAAATAATTTTCTGTCATATTTTACAGATTAAGCTGAATATGACTCATTCACATGAATAATATTATTTTTACTTAGAAATTCCCCTGAAAACATTTTTTTCATTAGTTTCACTTCAGCATTTCCTGAATTTACACGTAAATTGTCACACCCTCCCGTCAAAGGTATCCCAGCATGCTTTGTATAGCGAATCAGTCGCTTCCAATACACAATAAATGGGAGCAAATGTCTTTCATAGTTGCGTATAGTGTGCATGCACCGTTTGTCTTTAATTAACTCCTCATCTGCAGTGATGCGTCAGTTTCCCAAACAGTGAATAAGTTTGTTGGGTTTGAAAAGCTCATTCCTCATCAGATTTTTGTCTGAACTCTAAACTCAGGCGTGCAGGCGCCGAACGGTTTGTTTCTGTCTGTGATGAGCAGCTGATGTGACGCTGGCCCCTCAGATCAAAGCCGGATCCAACAGGTTTTCAGTTTTCGATGTAGTCGATTTCAGGAAAAGTTTTAGTCCCAACAACCCGACTCAGATGGATTCAACCGAGCAGACGTTCATTTTACCTCCCTCCCAAACGGCTGACTGTCAAACTTTGTCGCCGCAGCTGCTGCCATTCTGAAAACCTTGAACCTCCAAAATGTGTTTTTAAGAAATGAAGGAAATCCATCAGATCAACAGCCATACAGTCTCTACGTTTCTCAGAGTTAGTGTAAAATGGGTTTAAAATGGTTAAATGTGGGTTTTTATCTGTACTTGAAGGATGATAACGAGCGACACAACTTTATTGATAGACTTTATTATCACTGGACTGTGTTTCTTAAACTGCAGCTTGGAGCCCAAAAATAAGTTTAAAAAGCTGTTTTTTGTTTTGTTTTTTGCTCACAGTCGTTCTCAGGAGGTTTGATTTGTGTAAAAAAAAAAGTTCTTTTATTGTTTAGTTTCCTTTGCTTGAAAAATAAGAGCAGTTTGAGATTTTCTGCAAACAGTGAAGATGCTCTTATCGCTCCTCCTCCTCAGTTTGATCCTCGATACCGTCGAGCTGAAAACTCTCCGCGGGACAAACTGCATCTTTGAAACAGCATCTAGGGATAATTCATTTTACCAAACACAACTGAGCAACTGAGATCGTCCCAAAAGGAAACAAAACAAAAAGTGCCCGAGGTGAATTCCTGATCAGGCTGTAGCAAAGCACTGCTTCACTGATTTTAGAGTTTTTGAAGTGATAATCAAGCAGAGGAGCCGGGTGGGTGGGCGCGCGGGTCAGCCGTCAACCTCAAAGACAAAAACATGCTCAAGGTTTTCTGCGAGTATTTCTGAGCCCAGGTCAGTTTACGTCAAAGCCAGACAGCTGCAGAACAGCACCACAAAAAAACTGTACAAAAACAAAAAAAAAGGCAAATGACAATCTTTAGAAAGGTGTAATTTGCTCACTGTTTGAATTCATTCCTTCTGTCCGTCTGTATCCAGTGAGACAAACCGGGAGACAAATCTGAGTGTTTTAGGCGTAATCAGAGCGTCCGTTCTCCAAAAACTCCTCCTCCTGTCGTCGTTGACGTCTCCACGACACATTTCTATTTTTTAGTATTACACGATTATTATTATTATTATTATTATTCTCAATGTTCAAATTCTTCTTAATATTATTATTTTATAGATATATTTTGTAGTGCAAGTAAAGTGGTCTTTTTTGGAGAAGATATTTTGTACAATATTTCAACAGCTTCACTCTGTTTGCCTAAACTGCACATTCCAAACGCGGATGTCACCCGACACGGGACGCGGCCGGCATCACGACTCACATTTCTCACGCCATCTGCTTCTTCAGCTGTAAAAAGTCCACCGCGAATCCAAACAGCTTCAATGAAGATAAAACGATTCAAGCTGCGTTTTGACCTTTGCTGTCCAGCAGCTGAGCGTAAATTCCTTCAGAGGTTACGTTTACGCAGACGTGGTTTCAAAACTGCGGCATCGTTCGACTAAAACAAAAAAAAGGATTCAGTCCTTGAAAGCTTGAAAAAGTTCAGAGAAACTCACAGACGTGGAGCCGAGAACAGAGCACGTCGCCTTTCATTAAATTAAAGTGATTTACAGCGTTCAGTTTGGAGACAAAATAAAGTCCTTAAATTAGTCCTCTTTTTTAAAAATGGAAAACCTTGAAATTAAGTTAATGTTGCTCAGAATTACCTCAACTTTTTGTAGATCTTTGACCCCAAAAAAAGGAAATTATTTACATTTCAGCCATTTTTAAGAGGCCGATTTGTTTGTTTAAAGAGAATAAAATCAATCTTGAACTACTGTAACTGATTTCCCCCAACGAAAGAAATGTCTGATTAGACTCTAAAAAATGTCACTTTTTAAATTTTCCCCCTTTATATGTATTCATTTAACTGTTTAATTGTTTTTAGTTTCTTTAACCCCCGGGTCACACTGTCTGCATGAGCAGCGTGTGACGGCTACCTCGCAGAACTGCTGCGGCTCACCTGTGCGCCGCCGCCGCCGCTGCTGCGGCTCACCTGTGCGCCGCCGCCGCCGCCGCTGCTGCGTTTGTAACTTATCTATATATATATAACTTATCTATATTGTCCATAATCAAAAGTCAATCCTCTGTTCATTCATGGAGGCCTGCAGCCACCGCGCTGTCAACAACACGGTCAGGTTATTATTTCAAAATAAAGAGCCTTTTGTTATAACTACCAACGGGAGTCTGTTGATAGTAACTTCGTCAGAGGGATTTTATTTTGAAAAAAAAAACAGAAAATTTATATTTTCATGTAAGATAAAGACACGGGAGCCAAAAAATCCCAAAAAAGTTTGGTAATGCGCATGCGCTGAGTCCCAGGCATACGTTTCTTCTTCCTCGTAATGTGATTTATTTATTTATTTATTTTAAGTACCTAATCCCTCAATTTTATGTTCGTTTAACGTAGGTTTTTGACACATTAAAAGATGCTGGCTGTGAGGAAAGAAATCAGACCTTGAAAAAAAACCAGATGTACGTTTTTTCCGTTCCTCAGGTCATTACAGGAATTAACATTTTGGTAAATTTCCACTTTTTTTTTTTTTGGATCTTCTCACATTATATCTTTACAAGTTAATAAATTTACCAGAATGTCAAATTATTCCTTTAAAACCTCTTAAATTTCATCAGATGTAACCCGTGATACGACCTCAGCGTCCTCTGTGGTGGCTTCGTGTTTTTAAAGTTTCAGATCACATATCGCCGAGTTTCAGACTGATTCTCATCCTGCGGTTTATGAAATCCGTCCGGAGGAACCAAAAACTGCTTCAGGGAAGCTTCGGATGAGCTGTGATGCCGGTCGGGTCCCTAAAATGATCACACACACACACTCCTTTAGCCGGATGCTCAGATGTAAAGCTCAACACACACATTATTTAAAACAAAGGTGAAAAAGTAATGGACCTTTTTTATTTTTCTATCGGGGTGTACAGCTACTGTCAGAATCAAAAAAATGGCTTTTTTAATTCATTATTTTATTTCTGTTCTTTTTGGTGCTTTAGATTTTCTTTTCCGTCTCCGTCCTTCGCCTGACTTTGTACCGGACTCTTGATTGTCTTGATTTCCTCCGCCGGGCTTTGTACCTGAACAGTAATACCAATGTGAAACCTGTATTCTCCTCATGATTTGACTCAGTGGAAGTGTGATGTTTACATGTACAGATTTTTGCGATTCTTTCTGGTTTTGTTTTGGGTTTTTTTCCATCTCTCTATCCTCCCTCCCTCTCTCTTCTTCTCTCTCTTTTCCCTCCTCATCCCCTGTTTTCGGTTCACCTGACTCCTTCCTTACACACTGAAGGGAAATGGGACTGCATCTAAACACAATTATCACCATTTCACACGTAAGCCTATCGCGCGAGGGGACACGTTGATATTTTGGATTTCAGCCGTCACTTTTCTTCACCAGATTCCCTCTTTTTGTTTTTTGTCTTTTTTTAGGAAATGCCTTGTTAGCATCTGTGCTAAAGGTGCGCCTGTGTTTTACTGAAGGATGCTCGCGGCTAGTTTGTGATGATCAGGATTCGATTTCGTGCTTTTGGTGAAGAAACGTCACAGCTGGAATTAAAAAAAAAAGCGTCCCCGGACGAAACCGATTGTTTGGGAAAGGGGGGGAGTCGAGCTGTGTGTTTGATTGGCTCAGAGGGGCTGACCTTTGACCTCTCGGCTAACTCCGCAGCACACAAAATCACAGTGGGGCCACAACGACCTCCGCTGGTGTGACCACGACCCGGCGGAGATGATTCCTCAGTGAATGATAAGCCATGACGACCCTGCGTGTCGGGTCTCTTAGTCTATTAGTATATTTAGCAAAACTGCAGAAGACAAAACTCAACCTCAGGAAGAAAAAAAGGACATCACTTTTGTAAAAACACGTCTAACTGAAGGCCCATTTCCCTCTCTCTTTGATACCATATAAATTATATCAAAAATTCTTTTTATATTTATTGTGTTTATTATTATATATAACAGTGGATACCTTTTTTTCCAGTACCTGTGGCTAAATATTTTGATTCTTTAGAAAAGTGTTGATAATATATGTGAAGCAACTAAAACGATCGAGGAAAAAAAAAAAAGAAGAAATCTAGGTTGTTTTTTGTTTGTTTTTTTTTGTTTGTTGACTTCGTTGGAGCGGTACGGGCGCGTTTGTTTTAGCCCAACGACGAGAACATATCACTCTGGTCCATGACAAAGAAACCAATGATCGAAAAACTGAGCTTTCTTTTGTGTGATGTCACTGCTAAGGCTGAAATGTTTCTGGACTTAAAAAAAAAAGAGTTGTGACCATTTAGTTTTGTTTTTTTGTTTTCTCCCGAGCTGTACGTCACAAAGCTAAATATACTAATAAAACGGTGTGCTATCTATCAAACAGAGCAGCGCTTTCTCTTTTAGACTCCACGATCACGGTGCACTGATCCCATCTGACACCATAATGAGTGAAAAGTACTCATTTTTAAAGTACCACTGTAAATAATTTCACTGTAAAATGACAGTAAAGAGCTGCCAGCACAGATGTCAGCAACATACCGTAATTTTACGGTATTCATACTGTGAAATGACTCTCCCAGCTAGCATTTTTTGGCTGTAGAAAGGAAATGTCCCGCAAAATTAAAAAAAAAAAAAAAAAAAGTAAAAGTTGAGGTGAATATGACCTGAAAATTACCTGGGGGGTCAGTAGGTAAAAAAGAAGGAGAAAAAAATGTCCAGAAAATATAAATGTTCCAATTATATACTTGAAATTTTGGTACACTATTTTTTTCTGTTCTTTTTTTTTTGTATTTTTGTATTTTTTAAGGTGTTTTTTTTTGGGGGGGGGGGCTTATTTTCATGGAATTTTCCTGTAACTTTTAAATTTATTTCCTCCTCAATTTTTGGCCATTTCCTGACATGTAAAATTTCAAAATTATTTTGTTTTAATTTCCAGAAATTATTTGTGCAATAGCAAAATTCAAACAGAATGGAAAAAATTATGCATCCCATTGCTTCCCATTGGCGACATAGCTAGTAAACGGTCTAATTATCAGGAGGTTCATACAAAACTTTAAAGCTTTCTAATTCCCTTTTTTAAAACCATTTTATTGCAGTATCTTATGAAATTTAGCCAGTAAATCTTCTTCTTTGATACAGTCTTTGTCCATTCGACTCCTCTGATGTAACTGTAGTTTATAGAGACAACGTGTATGCTGAGAGCCAAACTTAAAGCTGCTGTTCACACTGAGAGATTAAGATTAGAGCTCAAACTGAAAAGCTTTCATGTTGGATTTGAACCAGTTTTAGTCTTTAAACTTCGCTGCTGCCTGAAGACGGTAAAGAGACGACTGTTCGGCTGCCTGGTTACTGTAGAAAAAGGGACATTTTAAACTAAAGTTAAGGCTGTATTCTTTTTTATTATTAAAATCAACAAAGTCCATAAAGAAAAGACCAAAACCAACAATGTGTTAGTCCGTCTCTCGATACTTTCTGACCTCCAGTCCCTAAAATCTCAGCTCATTCTGACGATCAGCTCGCAGAGCGTTTCAGTGCCCACACTGCTGTACTCTTCAGGACACGTTTAGACAAGAAAGAAAATCTGTGTTTCTATGATAACACTGTTAGTGATCATCATGCACACGGATCCACGAAAACAACCGTAAATGTTGCAGTGTGCGCGCCAGGCCAGTATAGTTGGCGGTGTAACTTTGTACTGATGCGCCGTAGAAGAAGACCACGCTGATGTGCAAAGATTCGCACAATGACACTTTATCGGCGACAGAAAAGGTGGCGTTTTCAAAAGGTTACATGGTTTTAAAAGTTTGCGTTTTCAGGCCCCCAAAACACTGTTGTTGTGTGAATGAAAGAAACGAAAGTTTAACGTTTCATGCAAGAAGCGTTGCCGTGTAAACGGCCCCTTAGTGCGACAGAAAAAGGTCCGGTATGTTAAATGCAGAATGCAGAAATACCAAGTTGTCCTAATGCATCAGGTCACTTTTTACAGTGTGTAAAGCAGCACGCTTACCAGCTGTTCTGACCCCAAAAAATCACATAAACTGCCTTTTGTTTCTGCCTCTAAGTGATTTTGCTTTTTGATAAATAGAAAATGAAAATCAAACCAATTTTTAAATTTCGCTTAACCCTTTTGACCATCAGAAAAAAAAACGCCTTGTATTTCAATTTTAATTTTTGCATTTTAAAACAAGAATCGTGTAATAAAGTCGTTGTTTGTTTTTTTATCTTTAAAACGGAAAATCCAATGTACAAAAAAGATACACAGACCCTGACCCACAATCCTCTGCACAAAAAAAGTCACATAAACCGCTCATTGGCTGCATTTATAATTTTAATAAAATCACTTAACTTCAAATTTTGAGCTACAGACTGCAACATTTATTTATCATCACATTCTCATCCCTACTGGTCAAATGCTGCCTCTTGGTCTGTGGACTTTCCCGTCTTCATGTGACGAGCGAGGTGGCCGCCTGCGTTCTTTGACGTCCTCGGATGGCGATTAGATTAGATCAGATTACGGTTGTTAAATGCATGTTTTCATACTTCAGTTTCCACAGAATATGTACAGTTTCTGCTCGTTAGACGCAAACAGGCTTTTTTGGTAAAACGCTTTGTATTTAAGGTTATTTTCTTGTGCAACAAAAGGGGTGCAGGGCGTTTGCAGTCTCTCTATGGACCTCATTACCAAACCGCATCAGAAATGCCTCCGCTCTGTCTGCATTAAAACGCCCTCAAAACCCAAATCTTCAGACTCCATTTTCCCCGCAGTCTTTAAAGGGCTCATAGAGCTCCTCACTGTGGTTTTTTTAATCAAACAAACAGGAGGAAATATTGTTGGGACTATTTTCAGCTGCAGATTAATCCACATTTAATGCTCTAATAAGTATTTGTGGCGGCAGGATTGTGTATGTAGGAGTGAAAATAAACTACAGTGTGAAGGATCATGCGACGCTGTGGCTCACTGATGTGTTTTTAACATCAGAGGGAGAAGAAACATCAAGCTCTGATTCAAACACAATGTTAGGAGATTTATTCATTGTTGGTTTTGGTCTTTTTATCCAGTTTTCACTGTAAGAAGTCGTTATCTTTCTTAAACAGCTCCCACTTCGTGTTTGTTTGTTTTTCTCTGATGGACATTTTATTTCTTTGTTCAGTTCAGAGCGACACAAATTCTTAACAATATTTTACTGAAATTTCAAGTGTTGTCAAACATGTTCATAATGTACAGATATAGTATATCTCTCACACATCCCTACAGAAAAAAGGAAATAAATGAGCAATGGCAGTAACAATTATGACTATAATAATAATATTATATATTAACCGAAAATCATAAATAATTAATTAGATTCAAAAATAATAATGATAAACAAATAAATTTTAAAAATTTTAAAAAATAATGAGATATAAAATTAAAAGACTGAATAGCATAGTAATATAACAAATATCAAAATAATAAAAAAAATAAGATTAAACAAAATAAATAAAATGAAGTAAATAATAATGCAACAGATATAAAATAAAATAAAATGAACAATTGCAGTAATAATAATAATAACAGATTATTTATTAACTAAAATACATAAGTAATTAGATTAAAAATGATAAACAAACAAATAAATAACAAAATAAAAAAATAAATACAAATTATCAAAGTAACAAAATAAAATTAAACAAAATAAATCAAATGAAGTCAAATAAAATGCAACAAATATAAAATGAACTGCAGTAACAAGAATAAGAAGAATAATAACAGATTGTATATATTAACTAAAATACATAAATAATTAGATTAAAAAATAATGATGAACAATACAATAAATAACAAAATAAAATTAGATTAAATAAAATGAAGTAAAATAAAATGCAACAAATATAAAATAAAGTAAAAACAAAAGGATCAATACTTTTATGTAATCCATATAACATTTCTTTGTCAGTCAGTGATATGTGTTTAATAAATAAGTCTCAAAAACAAGCAAGCTCTCACTGTTTACCTTTAACAGTTTAGAATAACACATATTAAACAGACCCTCGACTTCCCTCCTCAGAGTCAGTAACACCTTCACTGGGTTTTCGGACCGTTAACGTCACAGAGAGCCGATGATGACTCGTTTAAAGAGGGAGGAACTCATCAGTGAAATGACCTGCTGAGCTCATCAGTTGGGCTGAAAACCTGCTGACAGCACGCGTCTGCAAAATTATCTGTGATTGTCTGAAACTAGTCACTTCATGTTAAATGATGCAGCTTATAATTAAATCTCAGGTTTGTTGAATCAGATTATTTGGAGCTGCAGCATCACCTAAAATTCATTATTCAGGTCTGATGATGCTTTTTGCAGAAACTTTTCGTGATTCAGATCTTATTTGTGGCTTCATCCGCAGGCTTTGCTACTTTGTGTTGAAGTGCTGTAAATTATTTGTATCCTGTGCACTTTTCTGCGGTAATGATGCAGAACTGATGCAGGATGAAAAGCACAAAGAGAGCAGCGCTACAAAGGCTGCAGTCATTAGACTCCACCGTCTATAAATAAAAAGCCAGAGGAGGACGAGATTAAAATATTTCATCAGTGTGGAGACTCTACAGCACCTCACTCTCTCTGTGAGAGACTTTATTGATTCTGATCATACAGATTTATTAACAGACATCACATTTATTAGTTTAGACTATAAAATGTAAAAATAAATAAATACATTTAAAAAAAAACAACTCCAAAAGTACTGCACTAAACTTCTCCCAGGGCCTGAGCTGTTGATTTCAGATACCTTTTTTTTGTTTGACCAACAGTACAGAACCCAGAAATGCTCAAATTACAGTTACAAAAAAGTTTTGAAAGACAAAACACACAAAAAAATCTCTGAAAAAGAATTAAAAGAAAAGAAAAATTCTCCAATTTTTTTTAAGAAAGCATGCCTCCAAACCCATCAGCCCACAGGTTTTAAAGGCGGGTTTCTTCAAAAATCTGCAGTAAAACAATATAAACCACTTTAAATTGGATGCCCCTTCTCTAAACCAAAAAAACATAAGCCCCTCCCCCTGCTTTAAGAATTTTATTTGACATGCGTCCCCCTTTTTGCCCCCTCAGGCGAAGCCCTGATGTCCTCAACTCCTACAAACTGTATTCATTAGGACATTTTAGTCTGTGAGGTAGTTAATATTTTTTATTTTTTGACAAAACAAACGTATACAAAACATCAGATAAAACATACAGAAATGGTTGAAAAAACGTTAAAAAAAAGTATATCTGAAAAATTCAAGTACAAAATCAGTATACGAATGATAAAAATGAAGCAGACAAATAAACAGACAAGAAAATACATTGTTAAATAAATAAATAAAAAGCAAGAACCATGGACATAAAAATACACAGTGCATTTAATTCAAAAGCTTGACATTTTTATTATTATTAATTTATCTGACTGAAGGAGAGCTTTCAGTTTCAGGAGAAAATATTCAAATTTAGGAGCTTCTGTTTGTGAATGAAAAAATGCAGCATTGAAAATAAACTAAAATAAAAATTCATTAATTATGGTAGTTGATAATAAATCAATGTGGAGACTAAAGCATGACGTGTTTTCATGAATAAATAATAAAAAACAGAATAAATTACAGGAGGCTGATGGAGATTATTGTTTCGCAAACATACATTGTTTACTCAAACATAACGACCTTCAGGAAAACTGTCGGGGAGCCAAAACACACACACACACACACACACACACACACACACACACACACACACACACACACACACACACACACACACACACACACACAGTAGTCCCTTTCTCCCCCTCAGTACGCAGGTGTATGAGCAGCAGGACGCGTGCGGAGCGCCAAACCCAAACTTTTTCACGCGCCGTGCACCGCCTCACCTTCACCTGCCCGCTTCCTTCTCGCGGATTAACACCTGAGCATCAACCCGCTGCTGCAGTTTCCCCGTTTTTCACCAGATTACGATGGATTAACATTTTCTCCGGAGCTATGCTCGCATTCACGGTTCATCCTGGGTCGAGCCACCGAGTCCTCGCAGGGAACCGACCCGACTTGGACGTCCTCCATTCCCGTTTCCGCATTCCCGCAGCCGCCGTGCGCACTGCAGCCGCGGAGCTCAGATCCATGATCTCAACAGAAAAAACCGGTTCCTCCGGCTAATCTACCCAACTATTGCTGGCGTTGCATTATGTTTGGAGCCGGGGGAAGAGAGGGAACCCGGAGGACTGAACGGCTGCTCACTGCGGGCTGCGAGAGGACGATCTCAGCGGACTGAGAGACCCCGATCCGCGTCTTATTGATCGGTGTAACGATCAAACCTGGAATAACCCCGCCGCCGCTCCTTCATGTCCCGGGATGGAGAGTTGCTGTCGCTCCTGTATGCCGTGTTTAAGCCGGCTCTGGGACTGCATTTGGCCGGACTTCCGCTACCCAAACGTCCCCAACAACAACCATGTCATCGCCAACCCTGGCGCGCAGGCGGCGGAGATCCGCACCGTGTCCGGAGACATCCGCGTCCCGTCGCCCAAGAAGCGGCCGGTGCAGCTTTACGCGGCGCTCTTCGACTTCGAGGCCCGCAGCGACGACGAGCTGACGGTGAAGGAGGGGGACAAGCTGTCGGTGATCGAGAAGCGGGGCGAGTACGTGCTGGCCAAGAAGCTGACCGGGTCTCTGGAGTCCGGACTGATCCCTGCAAACTACGTGGCTCTGCTGCAGGACGAGTTCGCCAAACATAAGTGAGTCCCCCCCAAAAACATCCTCTGCTGTTTGTCCTTTTTCTTTATTCCCAAAAGTGTCAGCTGATCTCATGCTGTTTAATCTGCTGTCTCACCTGCTGAGAGTCACTGAGCCAAAAACAATCTACTAAAACCCCAAAATGTTAACTAAAGACAGGGACAGGGGGACATTTAAGGGGACGCAAGGTTTAACAATAAGTGAAAATCATCAGAAATCCTGACAAATCATCAACCAACTATAAAAATGCAATTAAATCCGTCAAAACTCAGAATAAAAAGCTCATAAAGTAATAATTAAGATGTAGATTAAAGATGCAAATAGGTGTGAGTCAGAGCACACACAAAAATAATATTAAACACAATGATTATAATACTAAAAGTAGACTTTTAAAAGAGGATAAGTATGTATTGAAATAGATAAATGACCTTACAACACAATAAAAAAAAGATAAATAGACCAATAAAACATGATAATGTGTAAAACCTGATACCTGAAGATAAAATAACCAGTGAAAGTGATGATGGATGGATGGATGGATGGATGGATGGATGCAGTCAGCCGGACAAAGGGACAGAAGGTTTACCTGTAAATGAACATAAATCTTGTTTTTTTTTAAACTGAGAAATGGCAAGCCGGCCGAGATTTGACCTCTCGGCTGTTTCTGGTGTTGACACCAAAACATCATAATGAGCTGCTTCAAAACCTCCAAACAGGCCACACGAACCTCGCCGTCTGATGTCAACAAATATTTTAACAAAAAAGACAAGACAGCATTGAACACAAAAGCATGTTTTATTATAACACCAGCCTGGTGAAAATAAATGCAGGGAATTTTTCAGTCGTATGTGATGAGAGATTCTTTAAGTAGTTGATAAAAGTTTGCCATATTTTATGGAAAAAATGTATCTTTTTCCTTCGTAAGTAGGTTAACGACTCCAGAGGTACGCAACTATTCGCTTCTGAGAGCCACAATCCAACAGACAATAGGAGATATCGCTGGATTAATTTTTATTCATTTCTCTCAAAATGAATAAAAATACCTATGACAATCTCCAAAAGACCAAGCTGACACATTCAAATAGCTTGTTTTTGTCCGACCAAGAGTCCCAAACCCAAAAAATAGAAAGAAAACCAAAACTGACTTAAATTCTTAATTAATTATCGAAACTCAATTCGGGGCCCACTGGCATCCTCGCAGCATCCAAAGCAAAGCTGAACCCAGATTTTTTTTTTAGATAAAACAACCTCCGCTGCTGCCATTGAACCCGACTGGAGCTAAAAGTAGTCGAGAGGCTGCAGCTGCAGGTCCTCCATTATTCATCCAGCCTGCGGGGAATCATCATGTTTCAGCTCGGCTCGGCCTCTAAGGTCGACTTCTCTGTCTGCGTCCGTGCTGCTGATCCACCACCGACTCCTCGTGTCCCGCCGTCCTCAAACGCAACCGCAGACAAAAACAGACTGTATAATAACAAGCTTCATCCTTTGTTTCAGTGAGCAACATCAGAGAAACAGTTTGAGGTCAAAAGCCTAAAAATTAAGACAAACGTGCTTTTTTTATCAACCTAAAAAAAGTCAAAGCGCCCACTTCACGCTGAGTTATTTCTGCTGTTTATTATCTCAAACATCACTATAAAACTCCTGCGAAGGGAAACGCTTCAGTTTACAGGCACAGCTATACACTGAGAGCTTTTTCTTATATTTTATTCTCTGCTTGTGTATTAATAAAGGAAAACTAAATAATAGAAACTCCTGTCTGTAGAATGCAATACAGTGCAACAGCAGCACAAACCGCTGCTGTTGACTGCTGTGCTTCAGTTTTAGCGTGGTGTGCCTAATAAAATGGCAACCGATCTTCACCGTCACATCGTCAGATACCGTAAATTCTGACTTCTTTCTAAAAGAAAAGTGAAAGTAAATTTTTTTTCTTGATGGGAGGAGCAGATTTAACGTCCCACAAAATAAAGAAACAATAAACAAGCGCATCCTTATTTATATAACACATTTCATTTCACATGGAAACACATCTTTTCAAAGTGATTCAAGATTTTGTACTTTAACCCTTTGATGCCTGAGCAAATTGGCTTGATTTATTTCAAAAACATGGAAAGAGGCCAACCAGGAACTTGACAAAAAATTGACAAAAAAAATAGCAAAATAAAAAAAATAAATCAATAAATAAATAAATAAATAAATAAACCAAAACAAAACAAAACAAAAAAATAGAAAATGACCTTTAGAAAGTGCTAAAAACTTGTAATATAATTAAATATATAATTAAGTCTGAACACAGCACAAGAAAAGTGATGACAATCCAGGCGTTAAAAGGTTAAAGGAAATATACTCAAGAATGATTTTCGTGGTCTCGGAGGCTCTCACTGTGTTTTTGTTACAGATTTTAACAGTTTAAAAGAAGGTTTAAGTACTCACTTTAAGGTCAAGGTCTTTTCTGCTGTGATGCAGCTCTATGAAATTACACAAATATTAATGTGATGCTCAATAATAAGTTTAATATGACCTACACTAATGGATTCTTAGTAACTTAAATTTTTTTTATTGATTGATTGATTTATTTATTATATTTTTTAAGGCTACAAAAAATGGTTGTTTTCATTATCAGTCAATGTGGTGAAAAACTCCCAATTAGACGGATAAATATTTATCTTCAAACATTTAAAATAAACAAATAAGCAAACAAACAAACAAACAAAGATTAAAAAATAATAAATAGCATGTTTTGTCAGAACAAAAGTCCAAAAGTCAAAAATATAAAAAAAAAATCAGTGATGTAAAACAGAAAAAAAGGCATCAAATGTTTGTTATTTTTTGAATAAAAATTTCTACAGTAAAATTATGTTTCCTAAAACATCCCCGCAGAAACGTCTGGAGCAGGTACTTGTTGAGTTCTTCGTTGTTTTATCGGCTGTTTTCGTTTTTTTATCTAAAACGTTTCACTTCAGTTCAGTATTTCCAGTGTCTGTGAGATCTGAGCTGTTTCTTGAGCAGCAGCGTGTCGTTACTGTGAGTGAAACTTGAGCGTCACGCTGAGCGGACACGCCCTCCCTGATAAGTGAAAGTAAACAAAGGTCAGTTTCTGTATCTGAGCAAACAGGCAGCTCTCAGCAGCACTGTGACTCCTTCACACCTCATCTCTTCAGGAGTTCAACAAGTCCACTTTTATATTTAAACTTTGGACTTATGAGTGTGTATCAGTGGAGGAAGAATTCAGATTCTTTACATAAGTAAAAGTACTGTAAAGAAATACTCTGGTTCAAGTTTAATACCTGCATTTACAGTTTTACTTGAGTAAAAGTATTATCAGGGAAGTAAAACTATTGAGTGCATAAGAAATCCCCCCCGTGAGTGTAAATACTGTGTCATATCTATTGATATACATGAAGGAATTATCAGTTTATTGGCCCGGCCGATTATTGGGGCCAATATTTGTTATATTGCAGATTATCTGTATCGGCACTGTATCTTAATGATCGCTGATTAAATTAATCAATTAAAAAGTGTGAAAAAAACATGTCAGAAAAATATCTTTAGGAAGATTTTTTTTTAATTTATTTATTTATTTATTTTATTAAAAATTTCACTTGACTGTATAAAACTTGCTGTATATTATGGTGATTGTTTTAGTTTTTATTAAATTTTTGCTAAAGGCATTTAAACAAAGTTTCGTGTTGGAGTTTGTTATATTATAAATATTGGCAGAAATATTTTTATTCTAAATGCATATCGGTTCCCAATATTGGATTTTGTTTCCTGAACAACTAATAATCGGTATCGGCCCTGAAAAAACAATACAGACGACCCCTAATATACAGTCATACAGTTTAGCATTAAATTAGTCTTACTTATGCATAAATGTTAAAGTAGCCCTTTATTCTTGTAGCCAATAAATTATTGAATTATTTCATATTTTTGCTGCAACTGATAATTATTTTTTTTGTGATAGTTTAATCTGATGATTATTTTCTTGATCAATTCATTTGTTTGATTTGTAATGTAGGAAAAAAGTGATCATAATTAGGGACATCTTTAAATGTCTTGGGTCCAATCAGAGTGAAAAATCAGTTTTGGTCCCTAAAGCTAAGTTCCCTTCTTCAGGTAAACTGTACAGGGGATAGATTTTTATATATCTGTCTATTGTTATTAAGGCTCAAAGTTTCTCATAATTTAGGGTGTGGTCACTAAATGACGTGCTTTTTGCTAGGCGTCACCACAACCGAAAGCCTCATTCCCACTGCACAAAAAACTAATGCTAATGCTAACACCTGGTTTTTTAATGCAATGACAATACATACGATCGTCATCCACACACCAAATGACTCTCACCTCTGGCTCTGATCGGCATTAATGAGAACACCACAGCTCCTTACCCAAAGAGATGCAAAGACGCATCGTCACTAACAACCGTCTGTCTCCTCCGAAGCAGCATGAAAACATCTTATGAAGAGACATATGGGAGAAAGTTTTAATGCTGCCGTCTACTGTTTGCCTGTTCTCCGGCCTGTCCTTGGTGTCACATAGACACACAAAACAACCCACATCACACAGAAAGCTTGTCTGCTGCAGAGTCATGTACACAGCTCTGCTTTACTGGCAAAACCGAAATAAACAGTAGATAAAAGGCAAATTAAAGGATAACAGCACAAAATATATATGAGATAAATATGTTAAAAATATGTAAAAATAATAAAATGATATATCTAGTAAAATGGTAAAATAGATTAAATGTATTGATAGATAGTCAAATAGATAAATAAATAGGTAAAGTTCAGTTAGATTTCACTGTCTGTTGCTGCCCAGTGATATGGTGCGATATTTCTCAGCCTTCACGTCTTGTACAATAATCGAGGCTTCAACACTGGAGTCTACAAAACAATTTAAAAAGTCACCATGACTACGTCCATTATTTTACACACTCAGACACGCTATATAAACATCGGGAAAAGTTGTGTGGGTTTTGGACTGAATGCAGCAGACCACGAGAGGATCCCCACCAGTGGCATGTGCCAAGCGGCAAATCAGATCAGAGGGGAGAAATGAAACCGAAAGTGCTGGACAAAGACAGAGGAGGAGAGCCGGCATCAGGGCGAGGCTGACCCGACTTGGACCGAAAGCTTCTCCTCTACCAAGCCTTCTTCTGTCTAATGTCCGGTCTCAGGAGAATAAAGTGGATGAGTTGTGATTGAGGCTCACTCAGCAACGGGAGATCAGAGACTGCTCTGCGCACATCTTCACAGAGACATGGTTAACCCCTAACATCACAGATCAAGCTGCTGAACTGGATGGACGGACCTTGTTCAGAGCCGACAGGACACAACACTCCAATTCAAAAATGCACTGCAGGAATTGAATGATGCTGCAGCAGCAACATGCCGAAGGAACTGGATGGAATCCTCATAGTAGCTTCTGATTTTAATCAAGTCAACCTTAAACTCCAAAGATGTCGCGGGATCAAGGACAAAAACAAATTTATTTTTTAAACTTGGTTTAAAAAATGACCAATAAATCTACCTTCTGTCTTCTTCTTCCAAATGTCAAAATTGTTCAGTTTATTGTCATTGAAATGCAGAAAAGCAGCAAATTTGAGAAACTGAAATCAGGAAATGCTGTAACACCCACAAACGTAATACAAATCTGCAGCTTTTAATTTAATAGCCCCACAAACTTATTAGCAGTTAACTACTATAAATGTAATACAAAATATGCTGCAAATGTCCAAAAAAAACATCTGTGGACATAGTATAGAAGTCTCTCCAGGACGTCATATAAATATCCTTTCTGGATATAGTATAGGACTTCATATACATGTCTTTTATAGACATAGTATAGATGATTTTTCTATACGACATATACATGTCTTTTCTAGACATTTACAGGTAATTTCGGATTATGTTTGTAGTAGGCAACTGCTTTTATGTTTTTGGGAAATTTTTTACGTTTGTGGAAAATTGATTACATTTGTTGGATTATTACATTAAAAGCTGCAGATTTGAATTACCTTTGTGGGCTCTTATTATGTTTGCGGGTTCAGTTTTTGCATGAAAAATGACTTGTACAATTATTCAATTATCAAAACAGTTGATGTATTTTTGTTTATAACTAGCTAAAACTACTTGACCAATAGATAAATAAATAAATTTTATATACTGTTGGGTAGTTTCATATTTTACTGTGCATCATATTTTCAAAATTCTGTTTGTAAAATATAAATTTGTTGGGTGACTACAGCTGTCAGATTTAAAAATTGATAACTCAAATTTTGTTTACATAGCACCTTTCAAACAAATCAGATACATACAACACAGGAGATATGCAAAAATGTATATTTTACAATAAAATTATGATAGTAAGACACTACATAAAAAACAGACTAAAAAGATGGATTTTTACTTTACATTTAAAAGTATTTCCAGTATTTCCAGCTCCTAAATGACATTAAATTAAAGTATGAAGTAGCATGAATTGGAGATACTCAAGTAGATACAAATACTATAAACGAGTACTTTTGTGTATTTTGGTTAAAAGCTCGTATCGAGTCCACGGTGGACTCCAGGTTTTGGTTGAACTTGTTGCTGCTGCTGATCTAACTGACCGAACCAGAAACTGTGTTTCTGTAAACTTTTTCACTCTGTCAGGCTGCAGTGTGCAGAATGTGATCTGTGTGTGTGTGTGTGTGTGTGTGTGTGTGTGTGTGTGTGTGTGTGTGTGTGTGTGTGTGTGTGTGTGTGTTTATCTACACACATGATTGGCTTTTGTGTGTGCGGGCTTCTGCATGTCATGTTAACACATTCTTCTTCTCTTTGTTCTCACGTCCGTCACTCACTCATTCATTCATTCATTTGCTTCCTCTCTTGTTACTCTGTTTTCATTCATCATGATTGTGTTTGTCTGAAATTGTCTGCTCATCCCTCGATTGTCTTCCTCCTCTGTGCCGTCTGTCTGTGTGTCTCCTCTGTCCTCTGTCCTCTGTCCTCTGTGTCAGGTGGTACTACGGGAACATAAACCGTGTGAAAGCTGAGAAGCTGCTGCTGGCTCCCCAAAACAAAGATGGCTCCTTCCTGGTTCGCATCAGTGAAAGCCACAGTGACGAGTACACAATCTCTGGTAAGTGGCTGCATCTATTTAGGGATGACAAGTTTCATCTCAATTTTGATTTTTTGTTGACCACTGTAGGAACCATGAATTAATTCAGAAAGGGGAGAATTTTGTAATATTGATATTGATCTGAGATGGTTTATATTTTGGTATTGTCACTTTTTTGTTAGTTTTTGGGATATTATTATTTATTAGTTTCATGATTACGGTTATTGGGGTGTTTGGGTCTTTTGGATATAAGTGGTGACATTAATAATCTGTATGAGTACCTGCTGTTGACCTGTGTCAGTTGGATAAAAGAGAGGGGGAAGAGGGTCGCCAAATTTTTGTCGACCGCACTTTCCTTGAGATTTCTGTGATGAATTTGGACTTTTTTGGATCAGCAAATCATTTGTTGGTGTGTCAGACAATAGACCGGGCCCAGTCTCTTCCTCTCAGTGGCTTTTAGTTTGTTTCCTGTAGTTGCTACAACAATGATATGTTATTTGCTGAAATTTTCTCGTACTTTTTACAAATTTCTCGCTAAAATCTTGGGTCATTTCTTCTTAAGCTGCTCATTGCCTTATTCCCATGTTCGTAAAAGGTTTCAAAAGGTTTCAAACAGTTAAAAAGAACTGTGTTTTCACTTTGGAGGCATAGATCAGTTTTTTCAATGGCTAAACAGATGGAAATATTTTAAAATTTATGGTGAGGCAGGTGCAGAACGGTGTTTACCCTGAAGAGAGCATAAAAATCTTTTTATGTGCAACTGTCTCAGTTCAGTTGGCAGGACAAGGATAAACGCCTGAGGGCAAAATTCAATTCGGATTCGAGGCTGATTTGCATGTGTTTCCTTAAGTCGCAGCTTTGAGCTCTCGGTCACCGTATCATGTTTCAGTGGATCCGGATGTCACTTGCCGCATTTCCTCTTCACCTCCTCTCTATTTCTCTCCATCCATCCTGTCCTCCATCCATCACCTCCTCCTGCCTCCACCGCCCTTCTGTCTCGAGGTCTCCAGCCGCTGTCAGCCTTAATCTCACTGCCTTCGATCTTCTCTCTCTGCTCCGCTATGGAGGGCAGGAGGTGACACAACGAGCCCTCGAGTGTTGGAGGATGGCGATGGCAAAAACGGCTGATTGCAGTTTTAAACTCGTACTACTTGGTATAATTAGAAATAATTCATCTCTGTTTGATTTTTGGATTTGTAGCTGGTTATCTGGGTCACAGATTGTGACCCCACAGTAAACTTGCTGTTGTAGTCGAGTATTGCACACGTAGGTAAGGATTTGAATGCATATGTTAACGAGAAACTGCAGATAAATAAACTGCTGCCACTGGGGGGATTTCCATTAACCTTCGAAGTGCGCTAATTGAAATTGTGAACACAAAATACGACATTAGGGAAATGCACAATGCCAACATTTTTTTCTTGCATATGGAGTTCCTTTGTTACATCGATGAGATTGATTTTCTCTTCAAACTCACAAAAAAGCATATAAGAGTATTGAAAAAATGTGGAACTATTCATTTCGTAAATTGGGAAGTTTTGGCTTGAACACAGCTGCAGAATAAGCTATCGGCTGTTCTGCATTTCTCTGTTGCTTTCTGAAATTAAAGTAGAGCTTGAAAACAGAAGAACTCAATTATTAAAGTGTTAGCTGGAGCGTTTTGTACACAGGAGAGTTTCCTCTTCCGTCGTAGTAACCTACATTTGGAAGCTCGTTGTCGTCATCAAACTACACTTTTATGAATGAGCCCACAGCCAGTTCACTAATGGACCCCGTGAGAGTTGTGACATTAAAGCTGCTGTTATTGCTCTCTCTCGCTCTCTGCATCGCCTCCAGCTCATTTCTCTCTCTGCTACTATGCAAGTCACTTTGTCCCTTCTCTCTCTTTTCATCCTCTGGTTTCACTATCTTCTACGTCGGCATCTTTTCGTCTCCATCCCGCTGTCCACTTCCTTCCTCTAGATCGTCCTCCATCTCTCTCCCTCCCCCTACTTCAAGGTCCTTTAGGTCCCAGGGGGGAAAATGCTGCAGCTAGATGTTCAATTTTCACTGTGCTGGTGCTCCTGAAATATGCATCATCAGTACTCTGCGTGCATACGTGCCTGAGAGTGAAGGCAGCACAGACCACATCATTAATTACTCTGTTTCATGGCACAATTACACACAATCCCCTCTGATTAACTGTCTTTCATATAAACAGGCTCATCTTCATGTTCTTTGAGCTTTTAGTTTATATTTTTTGTGAGGAACACACTGACATTGTCCCTGTTTGTGTTCAGTGTTTCTGCATGTTAGTGCATTTGCATTTTTGCAGTCTGCACCTGTTTTTTAACTTCCAAATTTGGCCACATTTCTGTGATATTCAGAGGGATACTTTACACCCCAAATTACCATTTGTTTATCAATTACTCACCCAGTGTTACATTAAATTCATGAATTTTAATGATTTTGAAGTCATAGGGGTTTGTGTTTAACAAGAGCAAAACTGTCAAAACATCACTTTACAAACTTTTACACAACTTGTGCAGAATAATCCAAGTATCATTATCCAGTTCAAGCGGCAACCTCCAAGGTTCACAAATCAGGCCAATGCAACATCTTTCTGCAATAATGCATTTCAAATTAATGTATGTAAGACAAAAACGTCAAAAAGACAAGATTAAGAAACTGAATGCAAAGGTATACCGTTTATCTGCACAACTTTTCATTAACGATTAGCCTGCAGGGATTTTATGCCATTTTTAAAAGCCACCGTGTTTGAAATTTGAACAATTTATAACTTTTGCACGCCCACTAGTCACAGCTAAACAGGCCCAACTCGACCACGCCACAAACCTGACCTGATGACGCAGAGATAAATACTCTGAATGCAACACATAGGCTGCACCAAGACTGGTATTTAATATCATTAACGCGTGTCTGAGTATGTTGCTCTCTTTCAAAATGCGGGGATGTGGTGGTGTTTATTTTATTTATTTTGACTGTCCTGTTTTTAATGAGAGAATGATGCAAATTTAAATTTCAACATTTACGTTTTGGTCTAATTTTACTTTGGTAGTTTATTTTACTTTTAAAGTGAACACACTAATAAGCAAAGACAGCAAATGTAATAATGAAGAAAAGAAAACATCAGCAAGAAACCCACCCAACCCATCCTGGACATCTGAGGGAGCTAAAACATTGTCATGCACTTGATGTAGGAGTTAATATGTTAAATTAAGACGTGCACCTCCTTACACAAGTCATTGTAATTTCAATGCAAACGCGAGATCCATTTTTGGATAATGACAAAGACTGAAATTAAATGTTATGGATTTAATGTTGAAATGATCAAATTTGAACATAGAAGGACTCTATTAATGAGTCTGCTTATTCAGTGTGATGACGCCAATCTCTTTCTCTGACAGCCCGGAGTGAGGGGAAGGTGTACCACTTCAGGATCCAGCGCTCGTCCATCGGGGCCTACTTTGTCTCAGATAAGATCTCCTTCGCTACGCTGGGAGAGCTGATCTCCTACTACCAGAAGAACCCTCGCAGCCTGGGAGTGCCGCTGGAGGAGCCCTGCGCTCAGCAGGTAGGACTCGAAGAGATACACACACGAAAAAGTTAAATTGCAGACTACTATGTGACATGTTAAACTACAATACAGTATACTGTGAGCTACTGTACTATCACTGCTGTACCATGTTATGCTGTACTATAACGAGCTATGATACGACTTAGTTAATGATCATAGTTTACTGTATCACAGTGCACTGTGTCATAAATGAAATCATAGTACATTATATAATATGATGAAAACATCATAATATAGTACGTCATCAAAAATTAAGAAAAAATGTCACAATATGTTGCCAAAAATGACAAAATAAGTAATCATATAGTATTTTGTCATAAATGACAACAAACATCATAGTCTAGTATCTTGTTAATAAAAAAGAGGGGTCAAATTTGGACTTTTTTCGACATACTATACTATTGCCTTTCTCGACATTTTTTTCGACATGCTAAATTATGAGGTTTTTGGCCTTTCTTGGACTTTATTTCCACTTTGTAGACTATAACACGTGTCTATAAGGTATTCTAAGTGGTTTTCAGCCATTTTTAGGAGGGGTCAAATTTTGACTTTTTTCGACATACTATACTATTGCCTTTCTCGCCTTTTTTTGGGACATGCTAAATTATGAGGTTTTTGGCCTTTCTTGGACTTTATTTCCACTTTGTATACTATAACACGTCTCTATAAGGTATTCTAAGTGGTTTTCAGCCATTTTTAGGAGGGGTCAAATTTTGACTTTTTTCGACATACTATACTATTGCCTTTTTCGCCTTTTTTTGGGACATGCTAAATTATGAGGTTTTTGGCCTTTTTTGACCTTTATTTCCACTTTGTATACTATAACACATCTCTATAAGTCGTTCTAAGTCGTTTTTAGCCATTTTTAGGAGGGGTCAAATATTGACTTTTTTCGACATACTATACTATTGCCTTTTTCGCCTTTTTTTGGGACATGCTAAATTATGAGGTTTTTGGCCTTTCTTGGACTTTATTTCCACTTTATATACTATAACACGTCTCTATAAGCTATTCTAAGTGGTTTTCAGCCATTTTTAGGAGGGGTCAAATTTTGACTTTTTTCGACATACTATACTATTGCCTTTTTCGCCATTATTTTGGACATGCTAAATTATGAGGTTTTTGGCCTTTCTTGGACTTTATTTCCACTTTGTATACTATAACACGTGTCTATAAGCTATTCTAAGTGGTTTTCAGCCATTTTTAGGAGGGGTCAAATTTTGACTTTTTTCGACATACTATACTATTGCCTTTCTCGCCATTTTTTTCGACATGCTAAATTATGAGGTTTTTGGCCTTTCTTGGACTTTATTTCCACTTTGTATACTATAACACGTCTCTATAAGGTATTCTAAGTGGTTTTCAGCCATTTTTAGGAGGGGTCAAATTTTGACTTTTTTCGACATACTATACTATTGCCTTTCTCGCCTTTTTTTGGGACATGCTAAATTATGAGGTTTTTGGACTTTCTTGGACTTTATTTCCACTTTATATACTATAACACGTCTCTATAAGCTATTCTAAGTCGTTTTCAGCCATTTTTAGGAGGGGTCAAATTTTGACTTTTTTCGACATACTATACTATTGCCTTTTTCGACATTTTTTTAGACATGCTAAATTATGAGGTTTTTGGCCTTTTTTGACCTTTATTCCCACTTTGTATACTATAACACGTGTCTATAAGTCGTTCTAAGTCGTTTTTAGCCATTTTTAGGAGGGGTCAAATTTTGACTTTTTTCGACATACTATACTATTGCCTTTCTCGCCATTTTTTGGGACATGCTAGATTATGAGTTTTTTTGCCTTTCTTGGACTTTATTTCCACTTTGTATACTATAACGCGACTTTATAAGCTATTCCAAGTGGTTTTCAGCCATTTTTAGGAGGGGTCAAATTTTGACTTTTTTCGACATACTATACTATTGCCTTTCTCGCCATTTTTTTCGACATGCTAAATTATGAGGTTTTTGGCCTTTCTTGGACTTTATTTCCACTTTGTATACTATAACACGTCTCTATAAGCCATTCTAAGTGGTTTTCAGCCATTTTTAGGAGGGGTCAAATTTTGACTTTTTTCGACATACTATACTATTGCCTTTCTCGCCATTTTTTGGGACATGCTAAATTATGAGGTTTTTGGCCTTTCTTGGACTTTATTTCCACTTTATATACTATAACGCGACTTTATAAGCTATTCCAAGTCGTTTTCAGCCATTTTTAGGAGGGGTCAAATTTTGACTTTTTTCGACATACTATACTATTGCCTTTCTCGCCATTTTTTTCGACATGCTAAATTATGAGGTTTTTGGCCTTTCTTGGACTTTATTTCCACTTTATATACTATAACACGTCTCTATAAGCCATTCTAAGTGGTTTTCAGCCATTTTTAGGAGGGGTCAAATTTTGACTTTTTTCGACATACTATACTATTGCCTTTCTCGCCATTTTTTGGGACATGCTAAATTATGAGGTTTTTGGCCTTTCTTGGACTTTATTTCCACTTTATATACGATAACGCGACTTTATAAGCTATTCCAAGTCGTTTTCAGCCATTTTTAGGAGGGGTCAAATTTTGACTTTTTTCGACATACTATACTATTGCCTTTCTCGCCATTTTTTTCGACATGCTAAATTATGAGGTTTTTGGCCTTTCTTGGACTTTATTTCCACTTTGTATACTATAACACGTCTCTATAAGGTATTCAAAGTTGTTTTCAGCCATTTCTAGGAGGGGTCAAATTTTGACTTTTTTCGACATACTATACTATTGCCTTTCTCGCCATTTTTTTCGACATGCTAAATTATGAGGTTTTTGGACTTTCTTGGACTTTATTTCCACTTTGTATACTATAACACGTCTCTATAAGCTTTTCTAAGTGGTTTTCAGCCATTTTAGGAGGGTCAAATTTTGACTTTTTCGACATACTATACTATTGCCTTTCTTGCCATTTTTTGGGACATGCTAAATTATGAGGTTTTTGGCCTTTTTTGACCTTTATTCCCACTTTGTATACTATAACACGTGTCTATAAGTCGTTCTAAGTCGTTTTTAGCCATTTTTAGGAGGGGTCAAATTTTGACTTTTTTCGACATACTATACTATTGCCTTTCTCGCCATTTTTTTTGACATGCTAAATTATGAGGTTTTTGGACTTTCTTGGACTTTATTTCCACTTTGTATACTACAACACGTCTCTATAAGCTATTCTAAGTCGTTTTTAGCCATTTTTAGGAGGGGTCAAATTTTGACTTTTTTCGACATACTATACTATTGCCTTTTTCGCCATTTTTTTGGACATGCTAAATTATGAGGTTTTTGGCCTTTTTTGACCTTTATTCCCACTTTGTATACTATAACACGTCTCTATAAGCCATTCTAAGTGGTTTTCAGCCATTTTTAGGAGGGGTCAAATTTTGACTTTTTTCGACATACTATACTATTGCCTTTCTCGCCATTTTTTTCGACATGCTAAATTATGAGGTTTTTGGCCTTTCTTGGACTTTATTTCCACTTTGTATACTACAACACGTCTCTATAAGCTATTCTAAGTGGTTTTCAGCCATTTTTAGGAGGGGTCAAATTTTGACTTTTTTCGACATACTATACTATTGCCTTTCTTGCCATTTTTTGGGACATGCTAAATTATGAGGTTTTTGGCCTTTTTTGACCTTTATTCCCACTTTGTATACTATAACACGTGTCTATAAGTCGTTCTAAGTCGTTTTTAGCCATTTTTAGGAGGGGTCAAATTTTGACTTTTTTCGACATACTATACTATTGCCTTTCTCGCCATTTTTTGGGACATGCTAAATTATGAGGTTTTTGGCCTTTCTTGGACTTTATTTCCACTTTGTATACTATAACACGTCTCTATAAGGTATTCTAAGTCGTTTTTAGCCATTTTTAGGAGGGGTCAAATTTTGACTTTTTTCGACATACTATACTATTGCCTTTCTCGCCATTTTTTTCCACATGCTAAATTATGAGGTTTTTGGCCTTTTTTGACCTTTATTCCCACTTTGTATACTATAACACGTGTCTATAAGCCATTCTAAGTGGTTTTCAGCCATTTTTAGGAGGGGTCAAATTTTGACTTTTTTCGACATACTATACTATTGCCTTTCTCGCCTTTTTTTGGGACATGCTAAATTATGAGGTTTTTGGACTTTCTTGGACTTTATTTCCACTTTGTATACTATAACACGTCTCTATAAGCTATTCTAAGTGGTTTTCAGCCATTTTTAGGAGGGGTCAAATTTTGACTTTTTTCGACATACTATACTATTGCCTTTCTTGCCTTTTTTTGGGACATGCTAAATTATGAGGTTTTTGGCCTTTCTTGGACTTTATTTCCACTTTGTATACTATAACACGTGTCTATAAGTCGTTCTAAGTCGTTTTTAGCCATTTTTAGGAGGGGTCAAATTTTGACTTTTTTCGACATACTATACTATTGCCTTTCTCGCCATTTTTTTCAACATGCTAAATTATGAGGTTTTTGGCCTTTCTTGGACTTTATTTCCACTTTATATACTATAACACGTCTCTATAAGCCATTCTAAGTGGTTTTCAGCCATTTTTAGGAGGGGTCAAATTTTGACTTTTTTCGACATACTATACTATTGCCTTTCTCGCCATTTTTTTTGGACATGCTAAATTATTAAGTTTTTGGCCTTTTTTGACCTTTATTTCCACTTTGTATACTATAACACGTGTCTATAAGGTATTCTAAGTCGTTTTTAGCCATTTTTAGGAGGGGTCAGATTTGGCCTTTTTCGACATACTATACTATTGCCTTTCTCGCCATTTTTTTCGACATGCTAGATTATGAGGTTTTTTGCCTTTCTTGGACTTTATTTCCACTTTGTATACTATAACACATCTCTATAAGTCGTTCTAAGTCGTTTTTAGCCATTTTTAGGAGGGGTCAAATATTGACTTTTTTCGACATACTATACTATTGCCTTTCTTGCCATTTTTTGGGACATGCTAAATTATGAGGTTTTTGGCCTTTTTTGACCTTTATTCCCACTTTGTATACTATAACACGTGTCTATAAGTCGTTCTAAGTCGTTTTTAGCCATTTTTAGGAGGGGTCAAATTTTGACTTTTTTTACGACATACTATACTATTGCCTTTCTCGCCATTTTTTGGGACATGCTAGATTATGAGTTTTTTTGCCTTTCTTGGACTTTATTTCCACTTTGTATACTATAACGCGACTTTATAAGCTATTCCAAGTCGTTTTCAGCCATTTTTAGGAGGGGTCAAATTTTGACTTTTTTCGACATACTATACTATTGCCTTTCTCGCCATTTTTTTTGGACATGCTAAATTATGAAGTTTTTGGCCTTTTTTGACCTTTATTCCCACTTTGTATACTATAACACGTGTCTATAAGTCGTTCTAAGTTGTTTTCAGCCATTTTTAGGAGGGGTCAAATTTTGACTTTTTTCGACATACTATACTATTGCCTTTCTCGCCATTTTTTTCCACATGCTAAATTATGAGGTTTTTGGCCTTTTTTGACCTTTATTCCCACTTTGTATACTATAACACGTGTCTATAAGCCATTCTAAGTGGTTTTCAGCCATTTTTAGGAGGGGTCAAATTTTGACTTTTTTCGACATACTATACTATTGCCTTTCTCGCCATTTTTTTCGACATGCTAAATTATGAGGTTTTTGGACTTTCTTGGACTTTATTTCCACTTTGTATACTATAACACGTCTCTATAAGCTATTCTAAGTGGTTTTCAGCCATTTTTAGGAGGGGTCAAATTTTGACTTTTTTCGACATACTATACTATTGCCTTTCTTGCCATTTTTTGGGACATGCTAGATTATGAGGTTTTTTGCCTTTCTTGGACTTTATTTCCACTTTGTTTACTATAACACATCTCTATAAGTCGTTCTAAGTCGTTTTTAGCCATTTTTAGGAGGGGTCAGATTTGGACTTTTTTCGACATACTATACTATTGCCTTTCTCGCCATTTTTTTCGACATGCTAAATTATGAGGTTTTTGGCCTTTCTTGGACTTTATTTCCACTTTATATACTATAACACGTCTCTATAAGCCATTCTAAGTGGTTTTCAGCCATTTTTAGGAGGGGTCAAATTTTGACTTTTTTCGACATACTATACTATTGCCTTTCTTGCCATTTTTTTTGGACATGCTAAATTATGAGGTTTTTGGCCTTTTTTGACCTTTATTCCCACTTTGTATACTATAACACGTGTCTATAAGTCATTCTAAGTCGTTTTTAGCCATTTTTAGGAGGGGTCAAATTTTGACTTTTTTCGACATACTATACTATTGCCTTTCTCGCCATTTTTTTCGACATGCTAAATTATGAGGTTTTTTTCCTTTCTTGGACTTTATTTCCACTTTGTATACTATAACACGTCTCTATAAGCTATTCTAAGTCGTTTTCAGCCATTTTTAGGAGGGGTCAAATTTTGACTTTTTTCGACATACTATACTATTGCCTTTTTCGCCTTTTTTTGGGACATGCTAAATTATGAGGTTTTTGGCCTTTTTTGACCTTTATTTCCACTTTGTATACTATAACACGTCTCTATAACCCATTCTAAGTGGTTTTCAGCCATTTTTAGGAGGGGTCAAATTTTGACTTTTTTCGACATACTATACTATTGCCTTTCTCGCCATTTTTTGGGACATGCTAAATTCTGAGGTTTCTGGCCTTTCTTGGACTTTATTTCCACTTTGTATACTATAACACATCTCTATAAGTCGTTCTAAGTTGTTTTCAGCCATTTTTAGGAGGGGTCAGATTTTGACTTTTTTCGACATACTATACTATTGCCTTTCTCGCCTTTTTTTGGGACATGCTAAATTATGAGGTTTTTGGCCTTTCTTGGACTTCATTTCCACTTTGTATACTACAACACGTCTCTATAAGTTATTCAAAGTCGTTTTCAACCATTTTTAGGAGGGGTCAAATTTTGACTTTTTTCGACATACTATACTATTGCCTTTCTCGCCATTTTTTTGACATGCTAAATTATGAGCTTTTTGGCCTTTCTTGGACTTTATTTCCACTTTGTATACTATAACGCGACTTTATAAGCTATTCCAAGTCGTTTTCAGCCATTTTTAGGAGGGGTCAAATTTTGACTTTTTTCGACATACTATACTATTGCCTTTCTCGCCATTTTTTTCGACATGCTAAATTATGAGGTTTTTGGCCTTTCTTGGACTTTATTTCCACTTTATATACTATAACACGTCTCTATAAGCCATTCTAAGTGGTTTTCAGCCATTTTTAGGAGGGGTCAAATATTGACTTTTTTCGACATACTATACTATTGCCTTTCTCGCCATTGTTTTCCACATGCTAAATTATGAGGTTTTTGGACTTTCTTGGACTTTATTTCCACTTTGTATACTATAACACGTCTCTATAAGCTATTCTAAGTGGTTTTCAGCCATTTTTAGGAGGGGTCAAATTTCGACTTTTTTCGACATACTATAGTATTGCCTTTCTCGCCTTTTTTTGGGACATGCTAAATTATGAGGTTTTTGGCCTTTTTTGACCTTTATTTCCACTTTGTATACTATAACACATCTCTATAAGTTATTCTAAGTCGTTTTCAGCCATTTTTAGGAGGGGTCAAATTTTGACTTTTTTCGACATACTATACTATTGCCTTTCTCGCCATTTTTTGGGACATGCTAGATTATGAGTTTTTTTGCCTTTCTTGGACTTTATTTCCACTTTGTATACTATAACGCGACTTTATAAGCTATTCCAAGTCGTTTTCAGCCATTTTTAGGAGGGGTCAAATTTTGACTTTTTTCGACATACTATACTATTGCCTTTCTCGCCATTTTTTTTGGACATGCTAAATTATGAAGTTTTTGGCCTTTTTTGACCTTTATTCCCACTTTGTATACTATAACACGTGTCTATAAGTCGTTCTAAGTTGTTTTCAGCCATTTTTAGGAGGGGTCAAATTTTGACTTTTTTCGACATACTATACTATTGCCTTTCTCGCCATTTTTTTCGACATGCTAAATTATGAGGTTTTTGGACTTTCTTGGACTTTATTTCCACTTTGTATACTATAACACGTCTCTATAAGATATTCTAAGTGGTTTCCTGCCATTTTAGGAGGGGTCAAATTTTGACTTTTTTCGACATACTATACTATTGCCTTTCTTGCCATTTTTGGGACATGCTAAATTATGAGGTTTTGTGCCTTTCTTGGACTTTATTTCCACTTTGTATACTATAACACGTGTCTATAAGTCGTTCTAAGTGGTTTTCAGCCATTTTTAGGAGGGGTCAAATTTTGACTTTTTTCGACATACTATACTATTGCCTTTCTCGCCATTTTTTTCGACATGCTAAATTATGAGGTTTTTGGCCTTTCTTGGACTTTATTTCCACTTTATATACTATAACACGTCTCTATAAGCCATTCTAAGTGGTTTTCAGCCATTTTTAGGAGGGGTCAAATTTTGACTTTTTTCGACATACTATACTATTGCCTTTCTCGCCATTTTTTTTCGACATGCTAAATTATGAAGTTTTTGGCCTTTTTTGACCTTTATTCCCACTTTGTATACTATAACACGTGTCTATAAGTCGTTCTAAGTCATTTTTAGCCATTTTTAGGAGGGGTCAAATTTTGACTTTTTTCGACATACTATACTATTGCCTTTCTTGCCATTTTTTGGGACATGCTAAATTATGAGGTTTTTGGCCTTTTTTGACCTTTATTCCCACTTTGTATACTATAACACGTGTCTATAAGTCGTTCTAAGTCGTTTTTAGCCATTTTTAGGAGGGGTCAAATTTTGACTTTTTTCGACATACTATACTATTGCCTTTCTCGCCATTTTTTTCGACATGCTAAATTATGAGGTTTTTGGACTTTCTTGGACTTTATTTCCACTTTGTATACTAAAACACGTCTCTATAAGCTATTCTAAGTCGTTTTCAGCCATTTTTAGGAGGGGTCAAATTTTGACTTTTTTCGACATACTATACTATTGCCTTTCTCGCCATTTTTTGGACATGCTAAATTATGAGTTTTTTTGCCTTTCTTGGACTTTATTTCCACTTTGTATACTATAACACGTCTCTATAACCCATTCTAAGTGGTTTTCAGCCATTTTTAGGAGGGGTCAAATTTTGACTTTTTTCGACATACTATACTATTGCCTTTCTCGCCATTTTTTTCGACATGCTAAATTATGAAGGGACGACTTTATTTCCACGTATACTATAAAGATGAAGGTAGAAGTGGACCATTTTAGAGTCAAATTTTGATTTATTTGTGACAAAACAAAACATTTCTCAAAATGAGTGACAGGATGGAAAAATGCGGTTGTGCCAAAGAAAATAACTGAATACAAAAAATTGGACTTTATTTCCACTATCTCGGAAAACTAAACACGCCTTCTATAAGCTATCTCTAAAAAACAGCTTTCACAAACAAACACAGGGGCTAGCAAAAGCCACTAAACCTAGTGTGTATAACAGAGATTTTTTAGGACATGCTAAATGTATGAGGTTTTTGGCCCCAACTTCCCTAACATCCACAACCTCTCATCACATATCTATCACCAATTGCAAAAGACTTTTTTCACATACTATACAGCCTTTCTCGCCATTTTTTCGACATCAAATTATGAGGCACTCTGCAGGACTTTATCCACTTTGTATACTATAACATGCGATGGATAATTGTCGTTTTAGCCATTTTGGAGGAAATTGACTTTTTCACATACTATACTATTGCCTCTTTTTTTGGGACATGCTGGAAACACTCAGGTCATTTTAGCACCTAGAACTATAACACACATAAGGAGGAGTTTTCAGGAAACAGGGGTCAAACAACACACAAAGCACTGTACCCTGCCTTTTTTTGGGACATGCTAAATTCTGAGGTTTTTGGCCTTTCTTGGACTTTATTTCCACTTTGTATACTATAACACGTTTCTATAAGGTTTTCTAAGTCGTTTTCAGCCATTTTTAGGAGGGGTCAAATTTTGACTTTTTTGGACATACTATACTATTGCCTTTCTCGCCATTTTTTTCAACATGCTAAATTATGAGGTTTTTGGCCTTTCTTGGACTTTATTTCCACTTTGTATACTATAACACGTGTCTATAAGGTATTCTAAGTGGTTTTTAGTCGTTTTAAGGAGGGGTCAAATTTTGACTTTTTTCGACATACTATACTATTGCCTTTCTCGCCATTTTTTTCAACATGCTAAATTATGAGGTTTTTGGCCTTTCTTGGACTTTATTTCCACTTTGTGTACTATAACACGTCTGTTTAAGCTATTCTAAGTCATTTTCAGCCATTTTTAGGAGGGGTCAAATTTTGACTTTTTTCGACATACTATACTATTGCCTTTCTCGCCATTTTTTTCGACATGCTAAATTATGAGGTTTTTGGTATCTCTTGGACTTTATTTCCACTTTGTATACTAAAACACGTGTCTATAAGCTATTCTAAGTGGTTTTCAGCCATTTTAGGAGGGTCAAATTTTGACTTTTTTCGACATACTATACTATTGCCTTTCTCGCCATTTTTTTCGACATGCTAAATTATGAGGTGTTTTTCCTTTCTTGGACTTTATTTCCACTTTGTATACTATAACACGTGTCTATAAGCTATTCTAAGTGGTTTTCAGCCATTTTTAGGAGGGGTCAAATTTTGACTTTTTTCGACATACTATACTATTGCCTTTCTCGCCTTTTTTTTTGACATGCTAAATTATGAGGTTTTTTTCCTTTCTTGGACTTTATTTCCACTTTGTATACTATAACACGTGTCTATAAGGTATTCTAAGTGGTTTTCAGCCATTTTAGGAGGGGTCAAATTTTGACTTTTTCGACATACTATACTATTGCCTTTCGCCATTTTTTCCACATGCTAAATTATGAGGTTTTTGGCCTTTCTTGGACTTTATTTCCACTTTGTATACTATAACACGTCTGTTTAAGCTATTCTAAGTCATTTTCAGCCATTTTAGGAGGGTCAAATTTGACTTTTTTCGACATACTATACTATTGCCTTTCTCGCCATTTTTTTCAACATGCTAAATTATGAGGTTTTGGCCTTTCTTGGACTTTATTTCCACTTTGTATACTATAACACGTCTGTCTATAAGCTATTCTAAGTGGTTTTCAGCCATTTTAGGAGGGGTCAAATTTTGACTTTTTCGACATACTATACTATTGCCTTTCTCGCCATTTTTTTCGACATGCTAAATTATGAGGTTTTTGGTATTTCTTGGACTTTATTTCCACTTTGTATACTATAACACGTGTCTATAAGCTATTCTAAGTGGTTTTCAGCCATTTTTAGGAGGGGTCAAATATTTACTTTTTTCGACATACTATACTATTGCCTTTCTCGCCATTTTTTTCGACATGCTAAATTATGAGGTTTTTGGCCTTTCTTGGACTTTATTTCCACTTTGTATACTATAACACGTCTGTTTAAGCTATTCTAAGTGGTTTTCAGCCATTTTTAGGAGGGGTCAAATTTTGACTTTTTTCGACATACTATACTATTGCCTTTCTCACCATTTTTTTCCACATGCTAAATTATGAGGTTTTTGGCCTTTCTTGGACTTTATTTCCACTTTGTATACTATAACACGTGTGTATAAGCTATTCTAAGTGGTTTTCAGCCATTTTTAGGAGGGTCAAATTTTGACTTTTTTCGACATACTATACTATTGCCTTTCTCGCCATTTTTTTCGACATGCTAAATTATGAGGTTTTTGGCCTTTCTTGGACTTTATTTCCACTTTGTATACTATAACACGTCTCTATAAGGTATTCTAAGTCGTTTTTAGCCATTTTTAGGAGGGTCAGATTTGGACTTTTTTCGACATGCTATACTATTGCCTTTCTCGCCATTTTTTTCGACATGCTAAATTATGAGGTTTTTTTCCTTTCTTGGACTTTATTTCCACTTTGTATACTATAACACGTCTGTTTAAGCTATTCTAAGTGGTTTTCAGCCATTTTTAGGAGGGGTCAAATTTTGACTTTTTTCGACATACTATACTATTGCCTTTCTCGCCATTTTTTTCAGCATGCTAAATTATGAGGTTTTTGGTATTTCTTGACCTTTATTTCCACTTTGTATACTATAACACATGTCTATAAGCTATTCTAAGTGGTTTTCAGCCATTTTTAGGAGGGGTCAAATTTCGACTTTTTTCGACATACTATACTATTGCCTTTCTCGCCATTTTTTTCGACATGCTAAATTATGAGGTTTTTGGCCTTTCTTGGACTTTATTTCCACTTTGTATACTACAACACGTCTATAAGCTATTCTAAGTGGTTTTCAGCCATTTTTAGGAGGGGTCAAATTTTGACTTTTTTCGACATACTATACTATTGCCTTTCTCGCCTTTTTTTTCCACATGCTAAATTATGAGGTTTTTGGCCTTTCTTGGACTTTATTTCCACTTTGTATACTATAACACGTGTCTATAAGCTATTCTAAGTGGTTTTCAGCCATTTTTAGGAGGGGTCAAATTTTGACTTTTTTCGACATACTATACTATTGCCTTTCTCGCCATTTTTTTCGACATGCTAAATTATGAGGTTTTTGGCCTTTCTTGGACTTTATTTCCACTTTGTATACTATAACACGTGTCTATAAGCTATTCTAAGTGGTTTTCAGCCATTTTTAGGAGGGGTCAAATTTTGACTTTTTTCGACATACTATACTATTGCCTTTCTCGCCATTTTTTTCGACATGCTAAATTATGAGGTTTTTGGTCTTTCTTGGACTTTATTTCCACTTTGTATACTATAACACGTGTCTATAAGGTATTCTAAGTCGTTTTCAGCCATTTTTAGGAGGGGTCAAATTTTGACTTTTTTCGACATACTATACTATTGCCTTTCTCTCCATTTTTTTCGACATGCTAAATTATGAGGTTTTTGGCCTTTCTTGGACTTTATTTCCACTTTGTATACTATAACACGTCTCTATAAGCTATTCTAAGTGGTTTTCAGCCATTTTTAGGAGGGGTCAAATTTTGACTTTTTTCGACATACTATACTATTGCCTTTCTCGCCATTTTTTTCGACATGCTAAATTATGAGGTTTTTGGCCTTTCTTGGACTTTATTTCCACTTTGTATACTATAACACGTCTCTATAAGGTATTCTAAGTCGTTTTTAGCCATTTTTAGGAGGGGTCAAATTTTGACTTTTTTCGACATACTATACTATTGCCTTTCTCGCCATTTTTTTCGACATGCTAAATTATGAGGTTTTTGGCCTTTCTTGGACTTTATTTCCACTTTGTATACTATAACACGTTTCTATAAGGTATTCTAAGTCATTTTCAGCCATTTTTAAGGAGGGGTCAAATTTTGACTTTTTTCGACATACTATACTATTGCCTTTCTCGCCATTTTTTTCGACATGCTAAATTATGAGGTTTTTGGCCTTTCTTGGACTTTATTTCCACTTTGTATACTATAACACGTGTCTATAAGCTATTCTAAGTGGTTTTCAGCCATTTTTAGGAGGGGTCAAATTTTGACTTTTTTTCGACATACTATACTATTGCCTTTCTCGCCATTTTTTTCGACATGCTAAATTATGAGGTTTTTGGCCTTTCTTGGACTTTATTTCCACTTTGTATACTATAACACGTGTCTATAAGCTATTCTAAGTGGTTTTCAGCCATTTTTAGGAGGGGTCAAATTTTGACTTTTTTCGACATACTATACTATTGCCTTTCTCGCCATTTTTTTCAACATGCTAAATTATGAGGTTTTTAGTATTTCTTGACCTTTATTTCCACTTTGTATACTATAACACGTCTCTATAAGGTATTCTAAGTCGTTTTTAGCCATTTTTAGGAGGGGTCAAATTTTGACTTTTTTCGACATACTATACTATTGCCTTTCTCGCCATTTTTTTCGACATGCTAAATTATGAGGTTTTTGGCCTTTCTTGGACTTTATTTCCACTTTGTATACTATAACACATCTCTATAAGGTATTCTAAGTCATTTTCAGCCATTTTTAAGGAGGGGTCAAATTTTGACTTTTTTCGACATACTATACTATTGCCTTTCTCGCCATTTTTTTCGACATGCTAAATTATGAGGTTTTTGGCCTTTCTTGGACTTTATTTCCACTTTGTATACTATAACACGTCTGTTTAAGCTATTCTAAGTGGTTTTCAGCCATTTTTAGGAGGGGTCAAATTTTGACTTTTTTCGACATACTATACTATTGCCTTTCTCGCCTTTTTTTGGGACATGCTAAATTATGAGGTTTTTTTCCTTTCTTGGACTTTATTTCCACTTTGTATACTATAACACGTCTGTTTAAGCTATTCTAAGTGGTTTTCAGCCATTTTAGGAGGGTCAAATTTGGACTTTTTTCGACATACTATACTATTGCCTTTCTCGCCTTTTTTTTCGACATGCTAAATTATGAGGTTTTTGGCCTTTCTTGGACTTTATTTCCACTTTGTGTACTATAACACGTCTGTTTAAGCTATTCTAAGTCATTTTCAGCCATTTTTAGGAGGGGTCAAATTTCGACTTTTTTCGACATACTATACTATTGCCTTTCTCTGCATTTTTTTCGACATGCTAAATTATGAGGTTTTTGGCCTTTCTTGGACTTTATTTCCACTTTGTATACTATAACACGTCTCTATAAGTCGCTCTAAGTCGTTTTCAGCCATTTTTAGGAGGGGTCAAATTTTGACTTTTTTCGACATACTATACTATTGCCTTTCTCGCCATTTTTTTCGACATGCTAAATTATGAGGTTTTTGGCCTTTCTTGGACTTTATTTCCACTTTGTGTACTATAACACGTCTGTTTAAGCTATTCTAAGTCATTTTCAGCCATTTTTAGGAGGGGTCAAATTTTGACTTTTTTGGACATACTATACTATTGCCTTTCTCTGCATTTTTTTCGACATGCTAAATTATGAGGTTTTTGGCCTTTCTTGGACTTTATTTCCACTTTGTATACTATAACACGTCTCTATAAGGTATTCTAAGTCGTTTTTAGCCATTTTTAGGAGGGGTCAAATTTTGACTTTTTTCAACATACTATACTATTGCCTTTCTCGCCATTTTTTTCAACATGCTAAATTATGAGGTTTTTGGTATTTCTTGACCTTTATTTCCACTTTGTATACTATAACACGTGTCTATAAGCTATTCTAAGTGGTTTTCAGCCATTTTTAGGAGGGGTCAAATTTTGACTTTTTTCGACATACTATACTATTGCCTTTCTCGACATTTTTTTCGACATGCTAAATTATGAGTTTTTTGGCCTTTCTTGGACTTTATTTCCACTTTGTATACTATAACACGTCTGTTTAAGCTATTCTAAGTCATTTTCAGCCATTTTTAGGAGGGGTCAAATTTCGACTTTTTTCGACATACTATACTATTGCCTTTCTCGCCATTTTTTTCAACATGCTAAATTATGAGGTTTTTGGTATTTCTTGACCTTTATTTCCACTTTGTATACTATAACACATGTCTATAAGGTACTCTAAGTCGTTTTTAGCCATTTTTAGGAGGGGTCAGATTTGGACTTTTTTGGACATACTATACTATTGCCTTTCTCGCCATTTTTTTCGACATGCTAAATTATGAGGTTTTTGGCCTTTCTTGGACTTTATTTCCACTTTGTGTACTATAACACGTCTGTTTAAGCTATTCTAAGTCATTTTCAGCCATTTTTAGGAGGGGTCAAATTTCGACTTTTTTCGACATACTATACTATTGCCTTTCTCACCATTTTTTTCAACATGCTAAATTATGAGGTTTTTGGTATTTCTTGACCTTTATTTCCACTTTGTATACTATAACACGTGTCTATAAGCTATTCTAAGTGGTTTTCAGCCATTTTTAGGAGGGGTCAAATTTCGACTTTTTTGGACATACTATACTATTGCCTTTCTCGCCATTTTTTTCGACATGCTAAATTATGAGGTGTTTTTCCTTTCTTGGACTTTATTTCCACTTTGTATACTATAACACGTGTCTATAAGCTATTCTAAGTGGTTTTCAGCCATTTTTAGGAGGGGTCAAATTTTGACTTTTTTCGACATACTATACTATTGCCTTTCTCGCCTTTTTTTGGGACATGCTAAATTATGAGGTTTTTTTCCTTTCTTGGACTTTATTTCCACTTTGTATACTATAACACGTGTCTATAAGGTATTCTAAGTCGTTTTTAGCCATTTTTAGGAGGGGTCAAATTTTGACTTTTTTCGACATACTATACTATTGCCTTTCTCGCCATTTTTTTCGACATGCTAAATTATGAGGTTTTTGGCCTTTCTTGACCTTTATTTCCACTTTGTATACTATAACACGTCTGTTTAAGCTATTCTAAGTCATTTTCAGCCATTTTTAGGAGGGGTCAAATTTTGACTTTTTTCGACATACTATACTATTGCCTTTCTCGCCATTTTTTGGGACATGCTAAATTATGAGGTTTTTTTCCTTTCTTGGACTTTATTTCCACTTTGTATACTATAACACGTCTGTTTAAGCTATTCTAAGTGGTTTTCAGCCATTTTTAGGAGGGGTCAAATTTTGACTTTTTTCGACATACTATACTATTGCCTTTCTCGCCATTTTTTTCAGCATGCTAAATTATGAGGTTTTTGGCCTTTCTTGGACTTTATTTCCACTTTGTATACTACAACACGTCTGTTTAAGCTATTCTAAGTGGTTTTCAGCCATTTTTAGGAGGGGTCAAATTTTGACTTTTTTCGACATACTATACTATTGCCTTTCTCGCCATTTTTTTCGACATGCTAAATTATGAGGTTTTTGGCCTTTCTTGGACTTTATTTCCACTTTGTATACTATAACACGTCTGTTTAAGCTATTCTAAGTGGTTTTCAGCCATTTTTAGGAGGGGTCAAATTTTGACTTTTTTCGACATACTATACTATTGCCTTTCTCACCATTTTTTTCCACATGCTAAATTATGAGGTTTTTTTCCTTTCTTGGACTTTATTTCCACTTTGTATACTACAACACGTGTCTATAAGCTATTCTAAGTGGTTTTCAGCCATTTTTAGGAGGGGTCAAATTTTGACTTTTTTCGACATACTATACTATTGCCTTTCTCGCCATTTTTTTCCACATGCTAAATTATGAGGTTTTTGGCCTTTCTTGGACTTTATTTCCACTTTGTATACTATAACACGTGTCTATAAGCTATTCTAAGTGGTTTTCAGCCATTTTTAGGAGGGGTCAGATTTGGACTTTTTTCGACATACTATACTATTGCCTTTCTCGCCATTTTTTTCGACATGCTAAATTATGAGGTTTTTGGCCTTTCTTGGACTTTATTTCCACTTTGTGTACTATAACACGTCTGTTTAAGCTATTCTAAGTCATTTTCAGCCATTTTTAGGAGGGGTCAAATTTCGACTTTTTTCGACATACTATACTATTGCCTTTCTCGCCATTTTTTTCGACATGCTAAATTATGAGGTTTTTGGCCTTTCTTGGACTTTATTTCCACTTTGTATACTATAACACGTCTCTATAAGGTATTCTAAGTCGTTTTTAGCCATTTTTAGGAGGGGTCAAATTTTGACTTTTTTCGACATACTATACTATTGCCTTTCTCGCCATTTTTTTCGACATGCTAAATTATGAGGTTTTTGGCCTTTCTTGGACTTTATTTCCACTTTGTGTACTATAACACGTCTGTTTAAGCTATTCTAAGTCATTTTCAGCCATTTTTAGGAGGGGTCAAATTTTGACTTTTTTCGACATACTATACTATTGCCTTTCTCGCCATTTTTTTCGACATGCTAAATTATGAGGTTTTTGGCCTTTCTTGGACTTTATTTCCACTTTGTATACTATAACACGTGTCTATAAGCTATTCTAAGTGGTTTTCAGCCATTTTTAGGAGGGGTCAAATTTTGACTTTTTTCGACATACTATACTATTGCCTTTCTCGCCATTTTTTTCAACATGCTAAATTATGAGGTTTTTAGTATTTCTTGACCTTTATTTTCACTTTGTATACTATAACACGTCTCTATAAGGTATTCTAAGTCGTTTTTAGCCATTTTTAGGAGGGGTCAGATTTGGACTTTTTTGGACATACTATACTATTGCCTTTCTCGCCATTTTTTTCAACATGCTAAATTATGAGGTTTTTAGTATTTCTTGACCTTTATTTTCACTTTGTATACTATAACACGTCTCTATAAGGTATTCTAAGTCGTTTTTAGCCATTTTTAGGAGGGGTCAGATTTGGACTTTTTTGGACATACTATACTATTGCCTTTCTTGCCATTTTTTTCGACATGCTAAATTATGAGGTTTTTGGCCTTTCTTGGACTTTATTTCCACTTTGTGTACTATAACACGTCTGTTTAAGCTATTCTAAGTCATTTTCAGCCATTTTTAGGAGGGGTCAAATTTCGACTTTTTTCGACATACTATACTATTGCCTTTCTCGCCATTTTTTTCGACATGCTAAATTATGAGGTTTTTGGCCTTTCTTGGACTTTATTTCCACTTTGTATACTATAACACGTCTGTTTAAGCTATTCTAAGTGGTTTTCAGCCATTTTTAGGAGGGGTCAAATTTTGACTTTTTTCGACATACTATACTATTGCCTTTCTCGCCTTTTTTTGGGACATGCTAAATTATGAGGTTTTTTTCCTTTCTTGGACTTTATTTCCACTTTGTATACTATAACACGTCTGTTTAAGCTATTCTAAGTGGTTTTCAGCCATTTTTAGGAGGGGTCAAATTTTGACTTTTTTCGACATACTATACTATTGCCTTTCTCGCCATTTTTTTCCACATGCTAAATTATGAGGTTTTTGGCCTTTCTTGGACTTTATTTCCACTTTGTATACTATAACACGTGTCTATAAGCTATTCTAAGTGGTTTTCAGCCATTTTTAGGAGGGGTCAAATTTTGACTTTTTTCGACATACTATACTATTGCCTTTCTCGCCATTTTTTGGGACATGCTAAATTATGAGGTTTTTTTTCCTTTCTTGGACTTTATTTCCACTTTGTATACTATAACACGTCTGTTTAAGCTATTCTAAGTGGTTTTCAGCCATTTTTAGGAGGGGTCAAATTTTGACTTTTTTCGACATACTATACTATTGCCTTTCTCGCCTTTTTTTTCGACATGCTAAATTATGAGGTTTTTGGCCTTTCTTGGACTTTATTTCCACTTTGTGTACTATAACACGTCTGTTTAAGCTATTCTAAGTCATTTTCAGCCATTTTTAGGAGGGGTCAAATTTCGACTTTTTTCGACATACTATACTATTGCCTTTCTCTGCATTTTTTTCGACATGCTAAATTATGAGGTTTTTGGCCTTTCTTGGACTTTATTTCCACTTTGTATACTATAACACGTCTCTATAAGGTATTCTAAGTCGTTTTTAGCCATTTTAGGAGGGTCAAATTTTGACTTTTTTCGACATACTATACTATTGCCTTTCTCGCCATTTTTTTCGACATGCTAAATTATGAGTTTTTTTTCCTTTCTTGGACTTTATTTCCACTTTGTATACTACAACACGTCTCTATAAGCTATTCTAAGTGGTTTTCAGCCATTTTTAGGAGGGGTCAAATTTCGACTTTTTTTGACATACTATACTATTGCCTTTCTCGCCTTTTTTTGGGACATGCTAAATTATGAGTTTTTTTTCCTTTCTTGGGCTTTATTTCCACTTTATATACTATAACACGTCTGTTTAAGCTATTCTAAGTGGTTTTCAGCCATTTTTAGGAGGGGTCAAATTTTGACTTTTTTCGACATACTATACTATTGCCTTTCTCGCCATTTTTTTCAACATGCTAAATTATGAGGTTTTGTGGCCTTTCTTGGACTTTATTTCCACTTTGTATACTATAACACGTGTCTATAAGCTATTCTAAGTGGTTTTCAGCCATTTTTAGGAGGGGTCAAATTTTGACTTTTTTCGACATACTATACTATTGCCTTTCTCGCCTTTTTTTGGGACTTGCTAAATTATGAGTTTTTTTTCCTTTCTTGGACTTTATTTCCACTTTGTATATTATAACACGTCTGTTTCAGCTATTCTAAGTGGTTTTCAGCCATTTTTAGGAGGGGTCAAATTTTGACTTTTTTCGACATACTATACTATTGCCTTTCTCGCCATTTTTTTCAACATGCTAAATTATGAGGTTTTTGGTATTTCTTGACCTTTATTTCCACTTTGTATACTATAACACGTCTCTATAAGGTATTCTAAGTCGTTTTTAGCCATTTTTAGGAGGGGTCAGATTTGGACTTTTTTGGACATACTATACTATTGCCTTTCTTGCCATTTTTTTCGACATGCTAAATTATGAGGTTTTTGGCCTTTCTTGGACTTTATTTCCACTTTGTGTACTATAACACGTCTGTTTAAGCTATTCTAAGTCATTTTCAGCCATTTTTAGGAGGGGTCAAATTTCGACTTTTTTCGACATACTATACTATTGCCTTTCTCGCCATTTTTTTCGACATGCTAAATTATGAGGTTTTTGGCCTTTCTTGGACTTTATTTCCACTTTGTAGACTATAACACGTCTGTTTAAGCTATTCTAAGTGGTTTTCAGCCATTTTTAGGAGGGGTCAAATTTTGACTTTTTTCGACATACTATACTATTGCCTTTCTCGCCATTTTTTTCCACATGCTAAATTATGAGGTTTTTTTCCTTCCTTGGACTTTATTTCCACTTTGTATACTATAACACGTCTGTTTAAGCTATTCTAAGTGGTTTTCAGCCATTTTTAGGAGGGGTCAAATTTTGACTTTTTTCGACATACTATACTATTGCCTTTCTCGCCATTTTTTTCGACATGCTAAATTATGAGGTTTTTGGCCTTTCTTGGACTTTATTTCCACTTTATATACTATAACACGTCTCTATAAGGTATTCTAAGTGGTTTTCAGCCATTTTTAGGAGGGGTCAGATTTGGACTTTTTTCGACATACTATACTATTGCCTTTCTCGCCATTTTTTTCGACATGCTAAATTATGAGGTTTTTTTCCTTTCTTGGACTTTATTTCCACTTTGTATACTATAACACGTGTCTATAAGCTATTCTAAGTGGTTTTCAGCCATTTTTAGGAGGGGTCAAATTTCGACTTTTTTCGACATACTATACTTTTGCCTTTCTCGCCTTTTTTTGGGACATGCTAAATTATGAGTTTTTTTTCCTTTCTTGGACTTTATTTCCACTTTGTATACTATAACACGTCTGTTTAAGCTATTCTAAGTGGTTTTCAACCATTTTTAGGAGGGGTCAAATTTTGACTTTTTTCGACATACTATACTATTGCCTTTCTCGCCATTTTTTTCAACATGCTAAATTATGAGGTTTTTGGTATTTCTTGACCTTTATTTCCACTTTGTATACTATAACACGTCTCTATAAGGTATTCTAAGTGGTTTTCAGCCATTTTTAGGAGGGGTCAAATTTGGACTTTTTTCGACATACTATACTATTGCCTTTCTCGCCTTTTTTTGGGACATGCTAAATTATGAGGTTTTTGGCCTTTCTTGGACTTTATTTCCACTTTGTATACTATAACACGTCTGTTTCAGCTATTCTAAGTGGTTTTCAGCCATTTTTAGGAGGGGTCAAATTTTGACTTTTTTCGACATACTATACTATTGCCTTTCTCGCCTTTTTTTGGGACATACTAAATTATGAGTTTTTTTTCCTTTCTTGGACTTTATTTCCACTTTGTATACTATAACACGTCTGTTTAAGCTATTCTAAGTGGTTTTCAGCCATTTTTAGGAGGGGTCAAATTTTGACTTTTTTCGACATACTATACTATTGCCTTTCTCGCCATTTTTTTCAACATGCTAAATTATGAGGTTTTTGGTATTTCTTGACCTGTATTTCCACTTTGTATACTATAACACGTCTCTATAAGGTATTCTAAGTCGTTTTTAGCCATTTTTAGGAGGGGTCAGATTTGGACTTTTTTGGACATACTATACTATTGCCTTTCTTGCCATTTTTTTCGACATGCTAAATTATGAGGTTTTTGGCCTTTCTTGGACTTTATTTCCACTTTGTGTACTATAACACGTCTGTTTAAGCTATTCTAAGTCATTTTCAGCCATTTTTAGGAGGGGTCAAATTTCGACTTTTTTCGACATACTATACTATTGCCTTTCTCGCCATTTTTTTCGACATGCTAAATTATGAGGTTTTTGGCCTTTCTTGGACTTTATTTCCACTTTGTATACTATAACACGTCTGTTTAAGCTATTCTAAGTGGTTTTCAGCCATTTTTAGGAGGGGTCAAATTTTGACTTTTTTCGACATACTATACTATTGCCTTTCTCGCCTTTTTTTGGGACATACTAAATTATGAGTTTTTTTTCCTTTCTTGGACTTTATTTCCACTTTGTATACTATAACACGTCTGTTTAAGCTATTCTAAGTGGTTTTCAGCCATTTTTAGGAGGGGTCAAATTTTGACTTTTTTCGATATACTATACTATTGCCTTTCTCGCCATTTTTTTCAACATGCTAAATTATGAGGTTTTTGGCCTTTCTTGACCTTTATTTCCACTTTGTATAATATAACACGTCTCTATAAGGTATTCTAAGTCGTTTTTAGCCATTTTTAGGAGGGGTCAAATTTTGACTTTTTTCGACATACTATACTATTGCCTTTCTCGCCTTTTTTTGGGACATGCTAAATTATGAAGTTTTTTTCCTTTCTTGGACTTTATTTCCACTTTGTATACTATAACACGTGTCTATAAGGTATTCTAAGTCGTTTTTAGCCATTTTTAGGAGGGGTCAGATTTGGACTTTTTTCGACATACTATACTATTGCCTTTCTCGCCATTTTTTTCCACATGCTAAATTATGAGGTTTTTTTCCTTTCTTGGACTTTATTTCCACTTTGTATACTACAACACGTGTCTATAAGCTATTCTAAGTGGTTTTCAGCCATTTTTAGGAGGGGTCAAATTTTGACTTTTTTCGACATACTATACTATTGCCTTTCTCGCCATTTTTTTCGACATGCTAAATTATGAGGTTTTTGGCCTTTCTTGGACTTTATTTCCACTTTGTATACTATAACACGTGTCTATAAGGTATTCTAAGTGGTTTTCAGCCATTTTTAGGAGGGGTCAGATTTGGACTTTTTTCGACATACTATACTATTGCCTTTCTCGCCTTTTTTTGGGACATGCTAAATTATGAGGTTTTTTTCCTTTCTTGGACTTTATTTCCACTTTGTATACTATAACACGTCTGTTTAAGCTATTCTAAGTGGTTTTCAGCCATTTTTAGGAGGGGTCAGATTTGGCCTTTTTCGACATACTATACTATTGCCTTTCTCGCCATTTTTGTCAACATGCTAAATTATTAGGTTTTTGGTATCTCTTGGACTTTATTTCCACTTTGTATACTATAACACGTGTCTATAAGGTTTTCTAAGTCGTTTTTAGCCATTTTTAGGAGGGGTCAAATTTTGACTTTTTTCGACATACTATACTATTGCCTTTCTCGCCATTTTTTTCGACATGCTAAATTATGAGGTTTTTGGCCTTTCTTGACCTTTATTTCCACTTTGTATACTATAACATGTGTCTATAAGGTATTCTAAGTCGTTTTTAGCCATTTTTAGGAGGGGTCAAATTTTGACTTTTTTCGACATACTATACTATTGCCTTTCTCGCCATTTTTTTCGACATGCTAAATTATGAGGTTTTTGGCCTTTCTTGGACTTTATTTCCACTTTGTATACTATAACACGTCTCTATAAGTTATTCCAAGTCGTTTTTAGATAATTTTAAGAGGGGTCAAATTTTGACTTTTTTCGACATACTATACTATTGCCTTTCTCGCCATTTTTTTCGACATGCTAAATTATGAGGTTTTTGGCCTTTCTTGGACTTTATTTCCACTTTGTATACTATAACACGTCTGTTTCAGCTATTCTAAGTGGTTTTCAGCCATTTTAGGAGGGTCAAATTTTGACTTTTTTCGACATACTATACTATTGCCTTTCTCGCCTTTTTTTGGGACATGCTAAATTATGAGGTTTTTTTCCTTTCTTGGACTTTATTTCCACTTTGTATACTATAACACGTGTCTATAAGTTATTCTAAGTCGTATTCAGCCATTTTTAGGAGGGGTCAAATTTTGACTTTTTTCGACATACTATACTATTGCCTTTCTCGCCATTTTTTTCGACATGCTAAATTATGAGGTTTTTGGTATTTCTTGACCTTTATTTCCACTTTGTATACTATAACACGTGTCTATAAGGTATTCTAAGTCGTTTTTAGCCATTTTTAGGAGGGGTCAAATTTTGACTTTTTTCGACATACTATACTATTGCCTTTCTCGCCTTTTTTTGGGACATGCTAAATTATGAGGTTTTTGGCCTTTCTTGGACTTTATTTCCACTTTGTATACTATAACACGTCTGTTTAAGCTATTCTAAGTGGTTTTCAGCCATTTTTAGGAGCGGTCAAATTTTGACTTTTTCGACATACTATACTCTTGCCTTGTTGGCAATTTTTTGTCATGCTAAATTATGAGGTTTTTGGCCTATCTTGGACTTCATTCCCACTTTGTATGCTATAACACGTGTCTATAAGCTATTCTAAGTGGTTTTCAGCCATTTTTAGGAGGGGTCAAATTTTGACTTTTTTCGACATACTATACTATTGCCTTTCTCGCCATTTTTTTCGACATGCTAAATTATGAGGTTTTTTTCCTTTCTTGGACTTTATTTCCACTTTGTATACTATAACACGTGTCTATAAGGTATTCTAAGTCGTTTTTAGCCATTTTTAGGAGGGGTCAGATTTGGACTTTTTTCGACATACTATACTATTGCCTTTCTCGCCATTTTTTTTGACATGCTAAATTCTGAGGTTTTTGGCCTTTCTTGGACTTTATTTCCACTTTGTGTACTATAACACGTCTGTTTAAGCTATTCTAAGTCATTTTCAGCCATTTTTAGGAGGGGTCAAATTTTGACTTTTTTCGACATACTATACTATTGCCTTTCTCGCCATTTTTTTCAACATGCTAAATTATGAGGTTTTGGGCCTTTGTTGGACTTTATTTCCACTTTGTATACTATAACACGTCTCTATAAGGTATTCTAAGTGGTTTTTAGCCATTTTTAGGAGGGGTCAAATTTTGACTTTTTTCGACATACTATACTATTGCCTTTCTCGCCATTTTTTTCAACATGCTAAATTATGAGGTTTTGGGCCTTTCTTGGACTTTATTTCCACTTTGTATACTATAACACGTGTCTATAAGTTATTCTAAGTGGTTTTCAGCCATTTTTAGGAGGGGTCAAATTTTGACTTTTTTCGACATACTATACTATTGCCTTTCTCGCCATTTTTTTCGACATGCTAAATTATGAGGTTTTTTTCCTTTCTTGGACTTTATTTCCACTTTGTATACTATAACACGTGTCTATAAGTTATTCTAAGTGGTTTTCAGCCATTTTTAGGAGGGGTCAAATTTTGACTTTTTTCGACATACTATACTATTGCCTTTCTCGCCTTTTTTGGGGACATGCTAAATTATGAGGTTTTTTTCCTTTCTTGGACTTTATTTCCACTTTGTATACTATAACACGTCTGTTTAAGCTATTCTAAGTGGTTTTCAGCCATTTTTAGGAGGGGTCAAATTTTGACTTTTTTTGACATACTATACTATTGCCTTTCTCGCCGTTTTTTTCGACATGCTAAATTATGAGGTTTTTGGCCTTTCTTGGACTTTATTTCCACTTTGTATACTATAACACGTCTATAAGTTATTCTAAGTCGTATTCAGCCATTTTTAGGAGGGGTCAAATTTTGACTTTTTTCGACATACTATACTATTGCCTTTCTCGCCTTTTTTTGGGACATGCTAAATTATGAGGTTTTTTTCCTTTCTTGGACTTTATTTCCACTTTGTATACTATAACACGTCTCTATAAGGTATTCTAAGTCGTTTTTAGCCATTTTTAGGAGGGGTCAAATTTTGACTTTTTTCGACATACTATACTATTGCCTTTCTCGCCATTTTTTTCAACATGCTAAATTATGAGGTTTTGGGCCTTTCTTGGACTTTATTTCCACTTTGTATACTATAACACGTGTCTATAAGCTATTCTAAGTGGTTTTCAGCCATTTTTAGGAGGGGTCAAATTTTGACTTTTTTCCTTTCTTGGACTTCATTTCCACTTTGTATACTATAACACGTGTCTGTAAGGTTTTCTGAGTCGTTTTCAGCCATTTTTAGGAGGGGTCAGATTTGGATTTTTTTCGACATACTATACTATTGCCTTTCTCGCCATTTTTTTCGACATGCAAAATTATTAGGTTTTTGGTATCTCTTGGACTTTATTTCCACTTTGTATACTATAACACGTGTCTATAAGGTTTTCTAAGTCGTTTTTAGCCATTTTTAGGAGGGGTCAAATTTTGACTTTTTTCGACATACTATACTATTGCCTTTCTCGCCATTTTTTTGGACATGCTAAATTATGAGGTTTTTGGCCTTTTTTGACCTTTATTCCCACTTTGTATACTAAAACACGTGTCTATAAGGTATTCTAAGTGGTTTTCAGCCATTTTTAGGAGGGGTCAAATTTTGACTTTTTTCGACATACTATACTATTGCCTTTCTCGCCTTTTTTGGGGACATGCTAAATTATGAGGTTTTTTTCCTTTCTTGGACTTTATTTCCACTTTGTATACTATAACACGTCTGTTTAAGCTATTCTAAGTGGTTTTCAGCCATTTTTAGGAGGGGTCAAATTTTGACTTTTTTCGACATACTATACTATTGCCTTTCTCGCCATTTTTTTCGACATGCTAAATTATGAGGTTTTTTTCCTTTCTTGGACTTTATTTCCACTTTGTATACTATAACACGTGTCTATAAGTTATTCTAAGTCGTATTCAGCCATTTTTAGGAGGGGTCAAATTTTGACTTTTTTCGACATACTATACTATTGCCTTTCTCGCCATTTTTTTCGACATGCTAAATTATGAGGTTTTTTTCCTTTCTTGGACTTTATTTCCACTTTGTATACTATAACACGTGTCTATAAGGTATTCTAAGTCGTTTTTAGCCATTTTTAGGAGGGGTCAGATTTGGACTTTTTTCGACATACTATACTATTGCCTTTCTCGCCATTTTTTTTGACATGCTAAATTATGAGGTTTTTGGACTTTCTTGGACTTAATTTCCACTTTGTATACTATAACACGTCTGTTTAAGCTATTCTAAGTCATTTTCAGCCATTTTTAGGAGGGGTCAAATTTTGACTTTTTTCGACATACTATACTATTGCCTTTCTCGCCATTTTTTTCAACATGCTAAATTATGAGGTTTTGGGCCTTTCTTGGACTTTATTTCCACTTTGTATACTATAACACGTCTCTATAAGGTATTCTAAGTCGTTTTTAGCCACTTTTAGGAGGGGTCAAATTTTGACTTTTTTCGACATACTATACTATTGCCTTTCTCGCCATTTTTTTCAACATGCTAAATTATGAGGTTTTGGGCCTTTCTTGGACTTTATTTCCACTTTGTATACTATAACACGTCTCTATAAGTTATTCTAAGTGGTTTTCAGCCATTTTTAGGAGGGGTCAAATTTTGACTTTTTTCGACATACTATACTATTGCCTTTCTCGCCTTTTTTTGGGACATGCTAAATTATGAGGTTTTTTTCCTTTCTTGGACTTTATTTCCACTTTGTATACTATAACACGTCTCTATAAGGTATTCTAAGTCGTTTTTAGCCATTTTTAGGAGGGGTCAAATTTTGACTTTTTTCGACATACTATACTATTGCCTTTCTCGCCATTTTTTTCAACATGCTAAATTATGAGGTTTTTGGTATTTCTTGGACTTTATTTCCACTTTGTATACTATAACACGTGTCTATAAGCTATTCTAAGTGGTTTTCAGCCATTTTTAGGAGGGGTCAAATTTTGACTTTTTTCCTTTCTTGGACTTCATTTCCACTTTGTATACTATAACACGTGTCTGTAAGGTTTTCTGAGTCGTTTTCAGCCATTTTTAGGAGGGGTCAGATTTGGATTTTTTTCGACATACTATACTATTGCCTTTCTCGCCATTTTTTTCCACATGCTAAATTATGAGGTTTTTTTCCTTTCTTGGACTTTATTTCCACTTTGTATATTATAACACGTGTCTATAAGGTATTCTAAGTGGTTTTCAGCCATTTTTAGGAGGGGTCAAATTTTGACTTTTTTCGACATACTATACTATTGCCTTTCTTGCCATTTTTTTCGACATGCTAAATTATGAGGTTTTTTTCCTTTCTTGGACTTTATTTCCACTTTGTATACTATAACACGTGTCTATAAGGTATTCTAAGTCGTTTTCAGCCATTTTTAGGAGGGGTCAAATTTTGACTTTTTTCGACATACTATACTATTGCCTTTCTCGCCATTTTTTTCGACATGCTAAATTATGAGGTTTTTGGCCTTTCTTGGACTTTATTTCCACTTTGTATACTATAACACGTCTGTTTAAGCTATTCTAAGTGGTTTTCAGCCATTTTTAGGAGGGGTCAAATTTTGACTTTTTTCGACATACTATACTATTGCCCTACTCACATGTCGAAGGTGTTCAGCCTAAAAGCGAAACAAAATACTTTGAGCATTTGACTTTTGAACGACAATGATTCAAAAGCTAAATCTTCCAACATCCTTCATGCAGGTGACACACAGTGATCAACGGCTGCAAAAATTGCCGATTCAAATATTCATGAACACGACAACGGGAAAAGCATTTTCACAGAATGGCTCCACAGACAGTCAACAAGGATATTTGTATATTTAGTTTTTCCTCAGCATTATGTGGGTCACTTGTATTAATATTAGTATGCTGCCTTTTAATTTCTCTTCACCCCACCAATACATGTTAGTGACTTTGCGCCAAACACTAAACTTGACTTTGACAAAATATTGCTCAGCTAAACAGGATCTGCACTTCAGCAAACACACATTAGCTTTTGTAGAATTTCTCAATGAAAAACCAGCAGCCAGTATTGACTCATAACAGTTCCCACTGATGCTGATAATTGAAGTAAAATCTCAGGCAGCCATCCCGAATGTTTCCGTATCTGTTTTAATTTGAGCAGCTTTTGTCTCTGCGGTTGGAATCTGACACAAAGTGGAACAAAGACCTTGAAATCTTCTTTCTATTGTTGCTCTGCAGCAGGAATTTAATGAGTGCCGTCTGATGCTCTGCATGAATAAATGATCACCAAGAGCCAAACATATTTGGAGTGCAATTAGCAGGAGAATTAAATATTTGGAACAGTTTTTGAATAAAATCACGTGGCAGTGCTGTGATTACACACGCTATCTCTGCAGTGCAGCTTATATTAAACCCCCGGCGAGATGTATTCTTTATTCATGGCTCATCAGTTTGAGCCCGGCGGGAGACGACAGAGCTCACCGAGGTCTCTCAGTATCAGGGCTTTTCACCACAAACTGAGAAACCACCTACACTCTTCACATTTTCTGGAGCAAGTCACAATACAAATACAGGAAAAAGGGAATATTACGTACCATTTACAGATATTAAAGATGAGCGTCAAGTTTTTTTTCCCCCAGCGTGGATGTGAAAGTGTTTAAAAATCAGTATTTCTTCTGGAACAGAGGCCACTCAGTGATTCCTCCCTCTTCTCTCTTCCCTTCCAGAGGGAGCTGTGAGTCTGAGGCCACGGACACACTGAGGCAGAAACACACACACACACACACACACACAATACACAAATTCAGCACACACTGTATGTTTTTATATTCAACACACAGAAAAAACGTCAAAATAACTGCACGTATTATCTCTTGAGAAGCAGACAGATGAAACGAAACATTTTTCACATTTTTTTTCTCTTAATTTTTTGAATGATTTTTTTAACTTATATATTTATGAGCTTTTCTATGTTTTAATAAGATAATCAATGTATCACTCATATCTGAGTATTGATTTGTGTGCGTGCCTTTTGCATTTCATGACTGAAGCTTTTTGAGCTTTGAGAAAAAACATTTTTTTAACATTTTAAAGGTCCTCTCAGTGACTTCGTTGTAGCACCTCCAGAAACACCATCATAGCTCACTGATGGTTGTTTAAGTTAAACACAGTTCATATTTGGGTTTCGAACTCTGAACTGTGAGTTGCGATTGCATTTTGGGGCTCGGACCTGCCTTTTAGCGCTAAACAACATGAAGTTATGAGGAGTTGTACCCCTCACAGATGCCAAAATGTTTGTTTTCAGTTTATACCCTAAATATTATATTAATGAAAGCTCTAAAAATCTAGAAAATGTTATAAACAGACATTATTTAAAGGTTCAGTGTGTAACATTTAGTGGGATTTGGTGGCATCTAGTGGTAATAATTGCACATTGCAACCGGCTGAAACTTCGCCCGGTTAGAATTCCTTCGGTTCAGGTTTTAACCAGTAGCTGAAATATCCGCGGAGGTCTTTTCCTCCCACAAAACAAGCGGATCAGGTGATTTAAAACAGTAGAAACACTAAATAAAGTTGTTTAATGTTATAAATCAGTGTTTCTTCAGCTCTATTTTGGTTGCCAGCCTGCACCCAGTAATGTATATCACCTATTTGACTGATAACTAAAGATCCGGATGTTCAGGAGGTTTTTACCAGGATCCTCTGCAAAATAAACAGACCTGCCAATTTAAACGGTAAAAATACTGAATAAAGAAGTTTCATAATAAAACTCAGTGTTTTCCTGGCGTTTGTAGGGCTTCTAACTATGGTGGCCAAAACAAAAACGCAAACGTCCCTAACTAGAGCCAGTGTTTTGTTTGTTCTGGGCTTTTGTAGAAACATGGGGCTGCAACATGTACGAATAAACGGCTCATTCGAAGTCAACGAAAACACAACAATTTGAATTTTCAGGTGATTATACACTCAAGAAAACTTACTTATATATATGCCTATATATCCCCCTAAATCCTACACAGTGGACCTTTAAGTGTGTTCTCTTTTTACACCGCTCTGCTGTTGATTTACTGAGCTTACGCGCGATCTAATGGTCGATCATTTAAGCCTTCAAACACAACAATAAATCTGCATTTAGAAAATAAAAAATCACATTTAGATTTAAATGCTCTATCAGTTAAATGTTCTACCAGTAAAAAGAGTCACTAACGACGCTCTCAATCACTTTTTATTGGCTTGGCACAATGTCTTGTTTTCTGTAAAAACATAGCCAAGAGACACGGTCGATAAAACCTGATTAAGCTTGTTTTGTATAACAACGACACGACTGATCCTTCTGTTAGATTTCAGCTTCTAAAAGCAGATTTATCCTGCTGTTTAAATGCCTAATAAACTGCCCAATAGACTGTGTGAAAGCCCAAGTGGTGACATTTGTCAAACTTAAAGCCATTAGTGAGATTATGTAACGCATAATTAGAAATGAAGGGTGACAATATTTTAATTAAGTGGGACCGGCTAAACAATCTGCCTGACCTTTTGTTGCTATAATTAACGATGATGGGGAAATGTGATAAAAATAGAAAATGGAATCATTTTAATGGTGTTTTCTGTGTGGAGTAGACTGAGATACAACAAACTGAATTTCGATTTAAACATCCTTTGTTATTTCAATTTATTTGGGCACTTTTTTTTCTACGCAATGCACAATGTGTGCCTCAAAGCAACGACGCTGAGGCAACACAGGCTTGCTTTATGTATTACCTGATTAACACAAATTTTTTCATTATTTATTTCTAATATGAAATTGAGTTGATTTGTTTGTTATTGTCTTATTTATATATAAATATGTTTTTTTTGACAAATCATTTCATTGATCTGTTCATTTCATTTTCTGTTTATCAAAGCACCTGATCATTAGAACAAAATGTTTTGTGGCACTTGACTGTTTATGACCATAAATAAATATAAATTTATGTTCCATTTATTTAAGCCTAAGTGTTGTTTATTCATTCGTTCATTTACTCATTCATTCTGCACTTACCTTACATGATGCCGATCATTAAATGCATCATCCAGAGTGATATCTGTCTGCATCTACATCCAAACTGGAAAAAATAGAATAAAAATGTGGGTTAGTAAATATTATATTTTAATTTAAGAAGAAATAAAGGTTATGACAAAATATAAGCGAATAATTTAAGATTTTTATGTTCTTGATCTGGGTTTTTTACACCTCCACACTGGGGAAAGCCATGGATGGACGCATTATGTTTTTGGGTAGTTTGTCTCATTCTCGTGAATACTTATCTCAGGAAGGCCCTGACGGATTTTTTTCAAACACAAACGTCCACTTGGACTCAAGGGTGAATTGATTGAATTTTGGTGGTCCTACATCAAAGTCCACTGTGACCTCCTCTGTCTCAGTCTTATAAAGTTATATTTCTTAAACACCATAAGGGAATTTCTTCAACTTTGGCACAAACATCCACTTGGACTCAACAATTAACTGATAAGATTTTGGTGGTTGGACGTCAAAGTTCAAAGTCACTGTGACCTTGTCTGCCTCACTCTTGGAGCGTTAAATTTCAAGAACAACTTGAGGAAGTTTCTTAAAATTTGGCGCAAACATCCGCTTGGTCTCAACGATGAACTGATCATATTTTGGTGACCAAAGTCACTGGGACTGAGCTTCCCTCTCATTCTCATGAACTCAGTATTTCAAGAATGCCTCAAAGCTGTTTCTGTAAATTTGGCACAAACATCCACTTGGACTCAAGAATAAACTGATTATAATTTGGTGGTTGAAGGTCAAAGGTCAAGGTCACTGTGGCCTCACAAAACTTGTTTTTGCCCTAACTTATTAATTCATACGGTAATAATGACACAATTCCACACAAATGTCTAATAGGACACAAAGTGGTGACATTTATACCCAAAAAGTTAACTTAACTGTGTGACATCATATCATAAACTGTAGACCATAAACTGGTTTGCAGAGGCATACAACTGCTAGGTGGTAATTCCAGTTTCCCATTGTCATTAAAAACAAAAGTTACGAGAAATGGAAATTCTGACTCACATTAGAACCTTTTTGTTGTTTCTTTCCACATCGTCGTGTTTGGTCGCGTTTTCTCTCATTTTGATCTCAGCTGTAAGACATCTATGAAAAAAATAGACAACCACAAGAAGACAAAATATTCAGAGTGACAGAAAACCAACAATCAGTATAAAGGAAAAGTGCTCAGAGTACGTAGTTTAATAAGTGACTTTGTTGTGTTTCCAGCTTTGAGCAGGAGCACAATCCGTCCACGTTACAAATCATACATGTCATGTGAATTCTGCAACTAAGCAGTTTTGTATTCCCACAGTCCAACATGGATCAGTGTCTCAGCATCTCGTATTGTGCAGAGTAGGGGAGTTATTTTAAAACTGATGAATCTAACAATACACAATCCAATGCAATCCAATGCACAGTCTTGCTGAGCTGGAAGCTGTGTAAATACCACTGGGTTGAATCTTTGGTTCACCATTGTTTGTAAACCAAATATTGCAGCATTGTCTGGCCACTTGTTTTAAACAGTTTTGACTTTAAGTCGTGTGGACTCACCCTGTCGTCTCTGTGCAGCGGGAGCTGTTTGACATGGAGCCGTGGGAGAGACCTCGAGAGGAATTCAGGCTCCACAAGAAGCTGGGAGAGGGACACTTTGGAGAGGTGTGGGAGGCTCTGTGGACCACAGAGAACAAGAAAGTGGCCATAAAGACACTGAAACAAGGTACGAAGTCAGAAAGATGTTGTGAAATGAGTCGAAAATCAAAGTATGTGTTTAAAGATCACATTAAAACTTGAAGGATTTAGGTTATGCATTTCCTTCCTCATAAGAAAGTTTTTTTATTTTATTTTAAAGCCAGTTTTTATTAATATAGATGTTTGCCAGCTTGCAGTCTTCCTCTATACATAAAAAAATAATCTAATTTTTAAAAAATCTGCATATTTAATTTGACAACTAAGTCAATAAATACAGCCAAATATTTCAAGGTTTTATGGTCATGATCCAGGTTTGTTCATGGTTTAATTACAAGAGTTACCTGAACACAAATGCAAAGCAGACTGTTTTGAACACTTTAAAATCAGCATTTCTTACATCTGTATTTAAGCTGGTCTGCAGTCGTCTTCTGCCCAATTTGTTGGTATAACGCTCCATTTCTTGACACAATACGCCACCTGTAGATCAGTGGAAAAGTGTGAAGCGATTAACGTGAGTGTGTACTGTGTTACTGGCGTGCTAAAGACAGAACAGAGTCTCACTAATCAGACACATCACTCCATAATTAGACGTCAAAAACTCCACAGGGTTCTTTTAATTGAAGCCATAAAATCAGATGGTGGCCATCAAAAAGTAATTCAACGCTCCTTGACATTTATTTTTTTCTCAGTTCTGACCACACCAACAGTGACTCTGCAAAAAGCTTGAAACTTTCCAACAGAGAACAGATACTGAAGGACACGATGGGTTTCTGTCCCCTTTTCACTTCTCAGTACCTCTTCTAGCTTTTTTTTTTTTTCAAAATAAATACCCTCTATTGTACCAGAGATGGCAGTAAAACACCTGATTTTTAAGCCTGGTGTTAGATTACTCCTTAAACTGTGTGCAGATCTGTTTGTGTTTTTTATCTTTATCTTCTGGCCTTTTTGGTGAACATGTCCTGTTTATTTTTTGGTGTTATTTATGCTATATTTTATCTGTTTATTAATGTACAGCATTTTAATCAACTCTGTTGCTTTTAAATGTTCTTTATTAATACATTCGACTGGATTAAAAACCAGATCAACCAGATGCAAACTAGGAAGTCCAGTTTAAAGTTCATTACGTGTAGACACACTGGTTTACACTTGCAAGGAAACAAAAAATAAATAAAAATATCCCAATGCAATACAATACATGTTATAAAATATCCTAACTGGAATGTGTGCTTGCATATTTTTGATTGGCCAACGCAGGAAACAACCTCAGTGGAGTACAGCTGTTCATTCAGGCAGATAAAGCTAAATATGGACAAAAGGAGGGACACAGAGGATGGACAAAAACATGACGAGCGTGATAAAGAGCGGCGATGATATCAAATGCAGTGATGGAGACGGAGAAATGGAGGTTATTAAAAGAGTAAGGGTGGGGGAAAAAAGCTGCTTAAAGTGTTTTTCAGGAGTTAATGAAGTGTTAGACGAAGAACGGGAACTGTAGGGTGGCGGCAGAGAGGTGAATGAAAAGAGTGTGGAGGTGGTGGGTAAAAATGTAAATTATGGAAATGAGGAGCAGTTTGGAGAAATGTGGGAAGCTGCGTGGAGAAAAGAAGACATGATTGGAAAGATGATCATGAATGTAAACCCAAATTAAAGCTGGGGTAGGCAGTTTTCTGGAGGAGGCACAAAAATACAGCCGGACTTAAAAACAGACTTTTCTCCATCGATGTATTAAGAAGATCTGGATATGTGACGACTTGGGAATGTGTGGGATTTTTGCAGAATGATGTCAAAATAAAGCTACCTGTCCAGCATTAAACTAGGGGGTCGACAGATTATCAGCCTGGTTTATTATTGGGGCCAGTAGCTGACATTTTGCCAATTATCTGTATTAGTTTTTTATTCTAATGATCGCCGATAAAAATAAATAAATACATAAAAAGTAAAAACAAAGTGTCAGCATGGGAGGAACTTTTATTCTGTAAAACCTAAGAGAGCTGTTTTTATGCATTTCCAATTTAAATTATCAATTGATTTTATTTTTTTTTAAATGCCAGTAAGTTAATGATGTTGACAGTCTCAGTTTTGATTAAACATTTGCAAAAGGCATTTAAACAAAGTTTTGTGTTGGAGGTTGTTATATTCCCAGTTCTAAATTTTGACAGAAATATTTTCATTTTTATTGTAAATGCATATCTGTTCCAAACATCGGTTATCGCTCTCATTAACTACTAATAGTTAGTATCTGTATTGTCCCTAACCCTACTTTGAATACATGAAAGCAGCATAAACAACAGTGAAAAGAAGGACAACCAAAATAAATAAGGTATAAACTCACCAATAACGCTTTTTTCTCCACTACTTTCTCCTCCAGAGGACACGAAGCAGGACGAGTTTGTGAAGGAGGTTCAGGCGTTGAAGAGTCTCCATCACCCGAAGCTGATCCAGCTGTTGGCCATGTGCTCCAGAGGAGAGCCGGTCTACATCGTGACCGAACTCATGAGCAAAGGAAGCCTCAAGTCCTACCTCGCCTGTGAGTCCTGAAACACACAGATACAATTACATGGGTTAAAGATACCTGAGGAAAGGTCAGACAGGGTCATAAAATGCCTGTAATATGTAAGAGTACATGCATCTCCTCTACAGAAATCTGATGGTAAACCAGTTCCTCAATACATGCTTAGACTGGTTTATTTCCTGTTTCTAAACTTGCCCGCTTCCTGAAAGAGAGGACTCCACTTTTGCTTTAATATGCAAAGAGGTTTAGAACAGGAACTTAATTTTTCCTTTTCTTGGGTTTGAGAATTTCAGCCCTTGCCTCAGACATTTTTTGGAAAGCCTTGTGAAGCAGTATTTAGGCCAAGTGACGGTTAACCCCCCCTTAAATCCAAAGCAAATGGAATTATAATCTGTGTTCTGGCAGCTCCGCTCAGCACAGAAATATTGTTCTGACGTTTTACAAAAGGCTTTAATCGCAGGGAGTCTTAGTGAGCAAAGTGTGAGAGGTTTGACTCAGATACGTCTCATTCCAGGGGAAGGTTTATATGCTTCATGCTGCGTGTGCGTCTGCATGTCATGACTGTACTTATAACCTTCATGGGAGCAGTAATACTTTCACTGAAACACCTCAAACAACGAGGGAGGAAAAATTACTTCATTCAAATCTGATTGGGTTATTGGACAATATGTTTTACATGCTGCAACAGTGATACTCAACATACGGACTGCGGGCCAAATCTGGCCCATGATAGGGTGCCGGGTGGCCCCCAATCCATTCTTTAATTTACAATAAAAATAAAGTGATTCACAACATTGTTTTTGTACTTTTAGTATACATGAGGTGCCAGAGTGCACACAACAAAATAGTTTCTCTATCAACAAAAGTGTCAGTGAGGATCTCACTAAAATCCTAGAAATGTCTTAAAATCCTCGACATGTCCTCCAAAATCTAGAAATGTCTTAGTATCCTAGAAATGTCCTAAAATTTAAGAAATGTCCTAAAATCCTAAAAATGTCCTTTAAATTCCTACAGAGGTCCCCAAACCCTAGCAATGTCCTTCTTTTTTTTTTTTTTTTAAAAAAAGTCCTTAGTTCCTAGCAACATCCTATTAATCCTAGAGATGCCCTAAATTATAGAAATGTCCTGAAATCCGAAAAATGTCTTAAATCCAAGAAACGTCTTCAAATCCAAGAAATCTCCTAAAATCCTAGAATTGTCCTGAAAAAAGTCTAGAAATGTCTTATGATTGTAGAAATGTCCTAAAATCCGGGAAACATTCTAAAATTCGTGAAATGTCCTAAAATCCTAAAAATGTCCTTAAAAATCCAAGAGATGTCTTGAAATCATAGAAATGTCCTAAAAATTCTTAAAATGTCCTTAAATCCTATAAAGATCCCAAAGTCCAAGAAATGTCCTGAAATGCTAAAAAACGTCCTATTATCTGAGAAATGTCCTAAAATCCGATAAAAACGTCCTAAAATCCTAGAAGCATGTATGGGGCTGCTGCGATGGGCCCCTGGCCTCTTGTCATTTTGCAAAAGTGGCCCCCAAGCAAAGCCAGTTGAGTATCCCTGCAGTACAGTAAAACCTCTGTTTACATGCAGGTTGTCAGTGATCGTATTTCCTCCCTATTCCTGCAAAGAGGATCTGCCATCATTACACCACGTTATCATCATTATGTGTGTAAACAACAACCAACAGTTATAATCACACCCTGAGCAAACACCTTAGAACTGCAGCTTGTTATTGCAAGTCTGCGTAGAACAATGTCACATGTTCCTCATGTTGCTTTTCTAACGTGACATCTATTTTCTTTGCTCCGCAGTAAACAGTCAGCTTTACGAGTCATTTAGAGTCACTCCTGAAGTACGACCTGTGTTAAAACAGGAGGAAAACACGTGCTGCTCATTTGCAGCACAGTTTCCGGGCATGAGGAGCTCTAACGCTGTATATTTCTATATCTATCAATATACGCATGAGACTCCTATCATCACCCTCAATATCATCATAGAGTGCAATTAATTATTTTCACACCTGTTGTTATTGTAATTTGACATGTATCTGTTTCTATTATTGCTGTGCCTCTCTCCCCCTCTCTCCCCCGCTCCTCCCCTCTCTCTGTCTCTTTCCTTTTTGCCATGATTGTATTTCATTTGTTATTTACGACATCTATTGCTCGTCTGTCCGTCCTGGAAGAGGGATCCCTCACCATCCTTTTCCTTTTTTTTCCCCCGTTACAGGGTTTCTTTTTCGGGAGTTTTTCCTTGCGTGATGTGAGGGTCTAAGGGCAGAGGGATGTCGTACACTGCAAAGCCCTCTGAGGCAAACCATGTTTTGTGATAATGGGCTCTATAAATAAAATTGACTCGACTTGAAAAAAACAAAACACTGCAGAACTGAACACACCTTTAGCTGTTTGTTTGAGAGGAACAAACTCCCAATATTACATTTATCTCTGAGTCGATGAGTTTATAAGCTCTTGTAAAAAGAATTACTTCAATGCTGGAAGATGGTCTTTTTGTAAAACTGGGCCGTCTCTGCAGTAAAAAGACAAATATATTTTTGAAAATGGTGCTAAATGACCAGAGAAAAATAGCTGTTGGATTCGCTTTTCCTCAAGAGGTAGAAAACCTACAAGTACCAGAATGCACTGCATGGCACCAGACCAATAAACCCTCCCACTGGCTGGTAATGGGTGATGAAATGCAAGCTTGTGCGTTTTTGTTGTTTGTTGTTTTTGGTCATTTTGGCCTTTTGGCCCGAGCTTGTCCATTTTTAAAGCGTAGGAAAAAATATGGCAGCAGTCTGGTAACAATCTTGAATTAGAGTTAAACAGTAAGTTAAAATGTGTTACTAAAAACATTTTAGGTGAGAAATAAGCAACACAGCAATAAAAAAAAGGTTAATATTTTGATCAGCGCTGCCTAGTTTTACTGTTTTATAGAGTTTGGTCTGAGTTAGAGAGAGATCTCTCTTGATCCACTTTTTTTTAATATACTGTATTTTTCCCATACCATTTTCATACAGCTTTTCAGTTTGCTATACATTACAAAGACATTTTTCAATCAAAATCAAAATACATATTAAAAGAAACAATACATCTGCTATAAAAAAACGAAAATGAGAGAAAGAAAAAACAAAATTAAGAGAAAATTGAAATGTAGACAATTTCATAGAAGTAATGACTACTGGATTCAAGTTGTTCATACACTGTACACATTTTTATACATTAAATTAATCCACTTCTGTTCCTGTCGCCTTGTAGTTACGTCATTGATTTTTCGCAGATTTTTTTTAGTTAGAGGACAGAACAGCCTCCGTAAAATGTCAACTACTGTTTCAATGAATGCTATAGACTGCTTTATGTGATAGACTATAGATAATAAAGAGACTGTACATATTATTCTCAAACTCAGGAAGGTGTGTTTAATGTCATAACTGACATAAAGGCTGTTTTGTAGAAAAATATATGTAATGTTTTGGTGCTTGTATCAGAGTTTGGGTTATAAAAGATCCATGCTGTTCACCAGTTTAGCTGACTGTGTGTGTTTGTGTGTGTGTTTTTGTAGCTGCTGAAGGCCAGGTGCTGACATCAGCTCATCTGATCTACATGGGCAGTCAGATCGCAGAGGGCATGGCCTACCTGGAGGACAGAAACATCGTCCACAGAGACCTGGCTGCCAGAAACATCCTGGTGGGAGAAGATCTGGTCTGCAAGGTGGCCGACTTCGGACTGGCTCGGATCATTAAGGTAAGCAGGTTGTTTGTGTCTGTAAACACAGCATCAAAGAAGGGGGTTATTTTTATTGTCTCATTAGTCAAAACCCACTTTCTTATTTTAGATAACCCTAATTCTTGATCTGTGCTCTTTTTAAATATGTATAGCGCGCTTTGTTGTTTCTTTGTAAACTCATGAAATGTTAAACACCATCCTTCTTCCATCTGTGCCGTGAAACGGAGCAGCACTCAAATCTGCATATTTTATTTTGTTTGTGTGTAGTAATAACTCGTGCAGTTGAAGCCCATGCTCGTGGCATGTTTATGAAAATCATAAATATGTTACATTTGCATGTTTCCTACATATCATAACGTTTATAAAGTGACGTAGTCTATGAGCTGACTTTGTCGTCAGGAGGAGGGAATGGTGAATCCGTGTATCATTCATTCATTAAAATAAAAAAAATATATAAAAACATGACTTAGTTTTTCAATATTTGTTTCCAAACCAAACAGTTAATGACTTATTTTGCCAATGTCTTGTTGGAAGTAGATAACAGGGTGGTCCGATTTTTCCCTTTTTTATATTTGAGCACAAATTTGGAAAAATGGTAATTATCTTCTTTTTTTTTCATTTTGGTTTTGGAAACAAATATTAAAAAAACAAGTCTTTTTTTTTGTTTTTATTTTGAAAAACGAATGTTTCAAAAAATTACGGTGGATGGCGTGACACCAAGGCGAGATGGCTGACAAGCTGCAGACCACTAGTCAAGATCTACCAATCAGTTATCAGCTGCTTTTTTAACCACCAAACGTGGGCATTATTAGCACTGTCACTGTTTGTGGTGCCACGAAAAGTGTTTTTTCTGAGACTTTCCTGCATTCCCTGCTTCTATAGTGCCATGAAAAGCTGGCATTTTGAACCAAAACATGATATTTTCCCAACTATAACCAAGAGGTTTTTTTCTGCCACAACCACAAATTAACTACAGTGTAAAACCAAACAAAAGTTTCAACAAATCTGCGACATAATAACCAACATTTTCCCATAAAGAGCGTCTAAATGTGGTAATATCAGTTAAGAAAGAGACAGCTTAAAGGTTCTGTGTGTAATACCTAAACATTAGCACGTAACTTGAGAGACAACAATATTTACCGTAAATAAATCTGATTGTGCATGAAGACTGTGTCTGCTGGTCTGTGCTGCATTTTAAACCTTCTACACAAATCTCATACTTGAAAAGCAGAAACAAGGTTTTGCAAGAATTAAACTGATTTAATTTAGTTTTCTTCTTCAGACTTTTCAACCTTAATGGTCCTGTCAACATGTTTCTTTAACTTCTTTTTTGGGGGAAAATATAGTAATTTTCTGTCACCTGCACGATGTAACAGCACATTTAGCTTCTCATGGAAATGTCTGAGCGGGTAAAGATTATAATGTGCTAAAAAGGGAGGTATAGACAGGTAGATAGGGTAGCGTCGCGGACATTGATAGTGTTTTCCACCTGTCTGTCTCGGGTTCGAGTCCCCGTCCGGACCATATTTGTCTCTCTAGCTTTTAACTTCCATTAAACACTCATTAAACTTTAACTTCAGCTGCACTGACACGTTTTTAATTTCCACGCAAAGAGATGCTTATTTTTTACAAAACAATTGGACACTTTGACTTAAAAGTTAGCAGTGGAAATGAATAATTAATGAAATATAGGCTACTATGAAGACTAATTACTAACACAAAGGTAAGGAGTATTTAGCAGATGCTTTTATCCAAAACGCCACACATTAGCCATTTCTAATCATATGAAATGTAATAATAACCTCCCAGTATATATATTTGATATTCACTGAAGGTCTCAGAGTAACATGATCAGGAGCACAGGTGGTTTTGTGGGCAGGAGTGCTGAGTTTTAACAGTTTGGCCCTAAATCTCCCTCAGTGGTCACATTACCTTTAACTTTACACTGAAAATGATCACAGCAGGCCTACTTTAATGAATTATAGAGTGGAAGTCTATTTTAATGCAGGCTAATGAAAATAAAGAGGTCAAGATTGATTTTTTAAGTTTTGTATTTGGGAATGATTCTAAAAAGCATATGTACAGAGTAATGATAGTAGCCAGTAAAAAGCAATAACAAAAAAGCGGTTATGTCAAAGACCACCTGGGTTAACAGACTGGTACAACGTGATGCACAACATATTTGTCATGGAAAAATTAACATTTACTTTGAGACTCAAAAGTGATGGATTTGAGTTTATCAATTCACATAGATCAGATTAAGGTAATGAGCCGAAACTGTATTGTAACCCCCCTGGTTCTCTGCTACACACAAATATCACTTTTATGTTTGTTATATGTCTGTTTTTGTTTTGTTTTTTGTTTTCTGTTACTTAAAAAAAAAGTATATTGTTAAATGCTATACACAATTTAATCTCTGACTTGAATTAAAAATAGATAAATAAAGAGGCCAAGAAGACCATGGAATAATTATAAAACATATTTATTTTTATTATTTCATTATTTTCACTTAAAACAGTAATTGAACATGGGAGCTGCTGGTCTGCTGCTGCATGGATCAGTTAGTTGGTTTGTAACTTTGCTGAAGCTGAACTAACCAGGCAACAAGCAAGCAACAAGACATGAACCAAAACAAGCAAAAAAATGTTAAAAAAAAGAAATTTGCCTGAAAATAGGCATAAAAGGAGTAAAAAAAAAAAAAGAAAAGAAAAATAAACAAGAAAATGACCTAGAAAGGTGCTGAAAATAAAATTATATATGCATTTTTTTCTTTTGTATAATTTAAATATAAAATCATTGCAATTATAAATAGTTTTCTTCACATTTTTCCCCATTTTTTTGGATTATTTTCTATTAATCCTCCCCTCTTTTTCAAAACTAATTTTTAGGTAAAATTTCTGATAATTTGTGGAAAATTTCTTGCCAAGTTGGTCATTGCCTCCCCCCCTCTGTTTTCAAATTAAATCAAACCAGTTTCCATAGATTTCAAGGGTCAAATAGCTTGTGAAGAGCACCTGAACGCAACACGAGAAAAGTGATTTGGATCCAGGTTTCAAAGGGTTAAATTTGAGGAAAACAAAAGGCTGCGCAGTGCACTGTTAATGTAAAAATGTATCCTGTTAACCCTTCACCATCACTTTTCTCTACAGGACAGTGTGTACACAGCCAGTCGAAACACAAAGATCCCGGTCAGGTGGACGGCTCCTGAAGCAGCAATTTACCAGAAGTTTTCCGTAAAATCGGACGTCTGGTCTTTCGGGGTCCTGCTCTATGAGATGATGTCACGCGGCAAGATGCCTTATGAAGGTACAATGTTGACTTCTTTTTATTTTTTTACTGCATAAACTACTGAGCTTTCCAGCAGATTCATTACAGTGTTGACCTGTTTATTAATCAGTGGGAAAGTATTGGAAGTATGCACAACTCTGAGTTACACAATGGACTAACTGTATGAGTGTAAATATGGAGCTACTGGGTGTGCAGATGATTCATGTGTGGTTACACCCTCCTCGGTTTCTCGTGCATTTTGAAAGGAAAAATATTGCAGTGTTATTCTGTTAGTCAGCACAGTGGAGTAATGTCAGCGGAGAATGCAGTTTTATTTACTTTATTTGTAATAATCCACAAAAACTAGTCTTATGAAAGCTGTTGTTTAGCTTTTTTTGCTTGCTGTCAACGTATCCCATGAAAATGAAATAAGAAAGAATGTGCCACAGGCAAGCTGGAGCTAATTTGGACAATTTGGAAAGTATCGAGAGAAAGAATAACACAATACTGTTTGTTTTTGGGGGTTTTTTAAACTGTAAAAATGGGTCACAGATATGTAATTAACTGTGGATTAATCCACTGCCAAAACAGTCCGCAACAAAGCACTATTTACTCCTGTTTCTTTGATTAAGAACCACACTGCTCAACTGTTTTTAGGAAATTATTTCAACCTTTTAACCCTTTAATGTCGTCACTATTAACCATGGATTTATTTATTTATTTTTTTTTTTTTTGCTTTTTAAAATTTCCTTTGGTCAATAATTTCAAAACAATGCTGTGTGATTTTTTTGTAAGATACCTCATACTTTTTTTTTGAGTTAATATTCAAGAGTCGTGTTGACTTTACCTTTTAAAGTTGAGCTGTTGCAGCAGTTCCTGGTGTTGTCATAGTTGTGGTTGTTGGCTTTCTGCACGGTGGAATACCCCTGCCTGCAAAACAAAACGTTTGGAAATTAGTGAACTCCAACTTTCATGTTTTTCCCTTTTAGGAAAAAGCAACAAAGAAGTGTTGGATCTGCTGTCATCGGGGTTTCGGCTGCCCTGTCCAACACGCTGCCCTCAGAATATTTACCGCATCATGATGGACTGCTGGGCCGCCGAGCCCTTTAAGAGACCCTCCTTCCACGCCCTGCACAGCCAGCTGGATACGATATATGCCAGGATATATTTCAAGACTATAGAAGTATAAACATGCATGGTGAAAGTATCTGCAACTGCAAGCAGGACGGACTGCAAATATGAAGAAAAGGGGGAATGAGAAACAGCGAAGAATATTCTCCTTCCTCATGCACAAACAGGGTAAAAGTACTTTAAAAACACCACGGTTTGGAAGGACGGAGGGAGAAGAGCATTCAAGCGGACAAACAGGAGTAAAATGTTCAAGATGCTCGCCAAATCAAAGAACAATACTTAATTTCTGAGGCTAAAACAAAGCAAGAAAGACTAAAAGTAGCCTGAGAAAGGTGTGTAAATACACTCCTACTTAAAAAACTGAACACTAAACCCCTGGGCACATTCACAACTGTTTTTAATTTTATACCCTTTTGTGTTTTATAAATAATATTTTATTACGTCTGTATGTGCCATGTCTGTGTATGCACACTTGCAGATGTTGTGAAATCACAGGTCAGGGCTCAACCTGTCTTCTGACTGCAAAGCCAGTGCTTCAATCTAAGTTATGTGCAATAATTCAGAGCTTGCTGGGTTTTTAGCCACGCTAAGGGGTCCCCGTGCCGGATGACAGACCAGCACTTCAATCTATTGTGAAATATGGACAAAGTTTCATGTTTTTCCCTTTTAGGAAAAAGCAACATGACACATTGCCATGATACTTGGTAACAGAACATCACTTTACACAAAGGATGAACCGAACAACTTTAATAAACTGATGATTTTTAATCTGGTGCCACCATTCAAGTCAAAATCCCCTCATCCATCACTTCTGAGGTATAATCTCTTATTCAAGATCAAATTTATTTTTTTTAAGATAAAAGGGTAGGATAGAATAAAGGTATCTTAATAACATTACAGTGACCAATAACTCTTTTGGTGCACATATGGCATGCAAGGAGTATCATAAACTTTTAAAAATCCAAACTTATGCTTTTAGTTCAACATTTGGGATGTATGTTTCTTTGATCAGCGTTTTTTTTTTAGAGAAATCTGTAATGAAAACCCGTTTTGAGTTGTCCTAAAATGGCCATTTCTTCAAGGATAACCCATTTGATATATGTGACAAAATGTCTTTTCCTGTGGGACAAACAAAACATTTTATACCCCATCATCCATGAGGATCAAAGTCAAACTTTCCTCTGAATTTTTCAGCCATTCTTCGTTTTTTTCTGGCCTCGTGGGGCCTCTAGCGTGGCTACACATTGTTAGTTTTGTTATTAACCACAAGCATAAAGTATTTCATTCAGCCTTCCTTCTGTTGCAGGAATTTGAGAAGGTTTTGAGAAAATGTTACACATGTAAGTTTCTCTAGAATAGTGTGGGAATTGTTTTTATCCTTTGATACATATTTGGGGGTTGACCCAGCGCTTGAAAAGCCAGCGGGCCAAAGAGCCATGTGTACAGGCTTTAAGTTATTAAACCTCTTTCAGAGGCCCGCTGTAATGGCCAGCTACAACTAGAGTGCCTATGTTTACACCACAGACTACACTTCAAACTGTAAAGAGCTACAAAGATGAAGAACCTAAAGCAAAAAGACCTGCACAGTGAATCAGCCATGTCCAGAAGGCTCTTTCGGGGAGGGGCGGTTTGTGGGATTTCTGCACCACAAAATTGTACAACAATGTTGCAATGCAATGCAATTTGAGAACAATGCAACTTTTGTCTTTTATGCATGATGATAAACGGCAGACGGAGCCAAGTTCAGGAAACTCTAGCCATAATCACCAAATCACAAGATTGAGTTGTATGTTTGAGGCTGCGTGCCATCAGGTACCAAACACCAGTAGTGCACAGAATAAAAAATATTTTAAGTATTGTTTTGAAATGTGTCTGTGTGCATTTTGTCATTACATCTGTCTTTGTCATGTCCAGAGATATTCCAGGAAGAAGTACAAATGAAGAACAAATGAAAAGAATTTGGGATGAAATAGATTTGTTACCCCACCGATATATCAGTCAGATGATATTGGCCCATCACAAATATATCGGTATTTGGCTTGTATGTTGTCCGATTTGCACCATATGCAAAGTTTATTTTTAAGAAAACATAAGGCAGAAGAAGATGAATTTAGCATGATCAAAGTTCAAACAAAGTTTTCAGTTTCAGTGCACTGATTTCTTTGTTGACAGTAAAATTGACGGAAAGGCCGACTCGCTCTCCAGTGGTAAGTTCAGCGGCACTGGGAACGCAGCCATTTAGCGGGTTTACTCGTGTTTAAAAAACCTGCTCATCTAATAAAGCTGCTGATAAATGTTGGGTAAAATGAGCATTCCTGTCCCTGTGTGTGTGACAGGGGCAGCAGCAGGACTACAAACACTGAAATGCCATTCATCCTCTGCAAAAAACAAAAAAGCATATCCAAATGCCTAAAATGAAAACTGAATATCTACCCAATTAGCAAATACTTGAATAACTCAGTATTTGAGTCCAGCACTGTAATTTTGTAGGGTTGACTAGTGGTGCTATACAATATTTACATAATGAGATTTTTTATTTAAAAAACTCGTCAGTGATAAGGACATACTGATTCAGTGGGTTAAGGCAAATATAGCAGATGGAAAAGCCTTTACAACCAGGAAAAGACACTTACAATATTACAATAACAAAAATCTAAGACAAAACCTCGTCTCATACCACGATATTGATATAATATCAATATGCTGCCCAGGCCTATAATGCATCATATATTAGGCATGCTTTGTATTTCAAGAATGTCTTCTTGGTTGTTAGTTACACCCAGGTTTCATGCTGTCACTCAGCCAAGCGAGACAAATTAAAAGAGTCAGGTGTTTACCTAAGCCGCTTCAGATACTGCGCGAATTTACGTTGAATTCAGATCAGTATTATACAACAAGTGACTCATAAAAGTTTAAGTTTGTAAAAACAAATAACGGGGTGTGATATCACCCAAATGCAGCACAACAGAGAGGGTGAGCAGTTGTAAGCAGTTGACCTTTATTAATCTTTCGGCAGGTTTAATGGAGCACAGGCGAGTACAGTCAGGCTGCAGGTGAGCAGAGTTCATAGAAGGACTGGGGTCAGCTCACATTCACAGGTGGTAGTTCAGAGTTCGAGTGGGGACATGGTGAATGTGGAGCGGACTGGCAGGTGAATGTATCAGGTAAGTTACAGAAACACCTACAGCTGGGATCTTTTTGGAAAAGCGGGGACTCCGTAGAGGGACAGGCAGGGCTCGTGGTCAAGGAGGAGGCATCGTTAGCGTCATGCAGGAAGCAGAGCAGACGAATCCAGTAGGAGCAGGAAGCAGGATCAACTAGGGCAGGCAGGGAAAGCCATATTTATATTTATATATATTTAAATACATATTTAAAATTATGTTACAGAATTAGTATACATTTTAAGCATTTTTTAAACTATTTTGTCAGATAATTTTTTGTGCTCTTTACTAATTTCTTGCTATTTTGGGGAGTAATTTTTCTTTCGTTGGTAACTGCCTTCTTCCCATGCCTTTTAGAGACGCCAATCTGCTCAAGTTTCAAAGGGTTAATAACACAGAAACAAAGCGTTATGAGTACAAAGTGCAAAATTTGCCCCTGAATAACTTAACTGAAGTACTATAACAACTTGCTGTAAAAATACGGCAAAATTCTTACAGTAACATACATTTTTTGGGGGGGAAAAATGCTGTAAAAACATTGTATGTAATATTTTTTGTCATTGTAAATCTCGCAATCTACTGTATAATTCTGTAATTTTATGGGGAAAGTTGTTTTTGTGAAATTGCTGTAAAAATACTGCCAAATTCTGACAGTCATGTACAGCTTTTCCAATAAATAAAAAAATCACCATAAATCTTGGTGCTTTTTGGAGCTTCTACACCAACTTCTACACCATAAACCCGTAGACTGTCAGTAGTTAACTGTAATTGTTTAACTAAACAGGTTATCCATCTATCCATCAGTTACTGTGAGATTTATGACGCGTGTCTGATCATAGGCGGGGTTCCCGCGCGCTTCATTACTGCCTGGCATAAGGAAGTTGTCAGGTCTTTCAGTCACACGCTCAACAACAGTTTCTCTGTAAAGGCATTCCGAGGATTCCTCGCGCTTCACCCTCTCTACCTGTCCGACAGGTGTAGCCGGCTGTCGGCTGACGCGCTCCGAGGCTGTGGAGGGGACGGCGGCTCTAACAGGGGGGCAAATCAATGGTCATCTATGGGTGAGTGTCTGCGCAGAGCTTGCCCATGTCTGGACTCACTATGGGACAGGATTTTCACCAACAAGAAGCCTCCTCCTGGAGCAGGAGCAGGAGCAGGAGCAGGAGGTGTTGATAGTGGAGGAGGAAGGGAAAAAAGCAGCAGTGACGGCGGCGATGAGGAGAGATTACCGACTCCGGTAACTCCGGAGAGGGCGCCGGAGAGCGGCTCCATCTACACGGCGCTGTGGCCGTTTGACGCGCGGCACGCGGACGAGCTGTCCTTCCAGGAGGGAGACCTGTTCAGCGTGATCAGCCGCACCGGGGACTGGTGGACCGCGCGCAGGATCGACAAGAACGGGCGCGTGCTGGACACCGGGATCGTGCCCAAAAACTACCTGGACCGGGCCGAGTCCCTACAAATGCAACCGTGAGTGGTGTTTTCAGAAACCGTAACTGTTAAACCCTTCAGGGGCAGAAGGCAATAAGCAACAGAAGAAGAAATGAATAAAACATTAGCAAGAAATTAGTAAAAAAAAAAAAAAGTACACAAAAATTACCTGGAAATTCTTTTTTTTTTTTAAAGAAAAAATGCTTAAAATGAAAACATTTCTGTAACATGATTTTAACTTTTTAACCCTTTGAAACTTGAGCAAGTGTGATTTCTTTAAAAAAAAAAAAACATGGGAAGAAGGCAGAAGAAATGACCAAATGCTTAGTTTAAATTAGTAAAAAGTAAATTAGAAATTAGTTTTAAAGAAAGAAAGAAAGAAAGAAAGAAAATAAATAATAAAAAAAGTGCTTCAAATTAGAAAAATTCTGTAAGATGATTTTAACTCTTTAACACTTTGAAAACTTAAACAAATTGGCTTGATTTCTTTAAAAAAACACGGAAAGAAAGCAATAAGCAATGAAAGAAGAAATCACCTTAAAATTGGCAAGAAATTAGTAAAAACTAAGTTAATAAAAATAACTGGGAAATTAATTAAAAAATACAATAAAAGAAGGAAATGCAAGGAAATTACCTAAAAAGTGCTTAAAATGAGAAAAAAAATCTGTAATGTGATTTGAAATGTCTAATAATGATGATTATATAGTTTTTCCTGTATTTTTTCTTTTTCCCTGGACATTTTTCCCTTTTTAAAATAATTTTATAAACCTACTATTTTTTTTGCAGTTTGTGGAACATTTTTTACCAAGTTGCTTTCCCCCCATGTTTTTGTAAGATATTACATCAGGTTTAAAGTTTGAAATATGTGTGAAAGGTGTCCGAAAGCAGCAAAAGATAAGTGATGTCGTTCCAGGTTTCAAAGGGTTAACTGTCAGTGTAAACATAGCCTATTTCTCTTGGTTACTTTGAACCATAACTTAAAAACATTTCTGATTCAGTAGACCTAACCCCGTCCCTCCTTTTACACATTTGACCTGAATTTTGTCTCCTACAACCAGCACAGTTTCCAGGTGGGCGCTTGAAACATGTTTCATGAGGTCAGCGTGACCTTGACCTTTGACCTTCAACTCCCAGATGATAATCAGTTCTTTCTCGAGTCCAAGTGGACGTTTTTGCAAAGTTGAGGAAACTCCCTTGAGGCCATCTTTAGCTTTTGCTTTCACAAAAATGAGATGGATGCAAGGCCAGCGTGACCTTGACCTTTGACCAACAAATTCTAATCAGCTTATACATAAATCTGCTCAAAAGTTTGTGCCAAATGTAAAAATTTAGCAAATTTAGCGAAAATGTATTTGGCTGTTATTTATTCAACAATAAGAGACCTCATACATTAAAAAAGCTCGGAAACTAATATGTCAGCCATTACTCACCCTCACAAATTTGATATTTTCCTGTTGTGTTTTTGGAGCTTTGGATTAAAAGCACAGACCTCTCCATAACCCTCCACCTTCTGTTGCCACATACTAATTCCCCTTTTTCTGTAATGACACAGGAACGTTCATGCAGCCGTAACTTTACATTATGAAAAGCACCAAGTTGTCTTGATCTGCATCACATGCATCCCCCTCAACCCTTTTGTTGTAAGCAACAGTGAGAAATGTCAACAACACCTTTCTTAATGTCAGTCTCATGTGTTTGTGTCTTCGCGGTGATGCAAACTGTGACGCGAGCGCTCTGACAGTCGGCCTCACCACTTCTTGTTTTGTCTCTCTCTCTCTGTTTATTGCTTCAACAGAATGGGAAGTGTGTAATGTGAGGTTATTTCTGCATGTCAACAGCTGCTGGAAGGATGAAATTAATTACAGAGCCGCTGATTCTGAATACTTATATCATTATTTTATTACAATATATTTTAAATATTATATGACCTATTCATGTTGTTTAATTTCCACTTTGGAGCACTTAAGCCAAATTGCCACATTACCAAATTAACAGTTTGCTCAAGTAATAATCTGTATGGTTGCTGATTATACTTATTTTCTTAAAATTTGGTACTAATGTTCACTTGGATTCAAGGATGAACTGATAAGATTTCAGTGGTCAAAGGTCAAGGTTAATGTGAACTCACAAAACATGTTTTAACTCAAAGAATTAAACACAAATGTCTCATAGGAAAAAATAATGAAGTTCTGACATTTTAAATCCAACAGGTCAAAGGTCAACTTCACTGCGACATCATAATGTCATAATCTTTGCAGAAACATCTATATTTGAGGTGTAGTCAGCAGTCATAGCAACATTTGAGTCTGGACAGACACAGATGTGAACTAACTGCAACTTGACCGGTTCACGGTGGGATACAATAGATATAATCAGCCTTTTTTTTCTATGAAAAAACAAAAATGTCTCAGTGCTCATGGCAACATCTTCAAATTACTTGATTTGTTCAGAAACCCAAATATATAAAATGTATTGTCCAAATTGTCTAATTGCAAAACTGTAGCACGTAGAAATGATTTGTTATGATTTTTTTTTTTAATCTTTTGAAAGTTAGTTGATGTAGCTCCTCCAGCAGGACTCCTGGCTTGTGTTTGCCGCTGAGGAAGTTTGGCATGGGACTGAACCTATGTGCAAATTTGGTTTATTGTCATGCATGGAAAGCTGGATTTCCCCAGAAGAAGAAGAAGAAAAATAACATTAAGAACAACAAGAAGGACCTGCAGCTTCCCCATAATAATAATACTTCTAATACTTCTACTACTACTACTACTACTAACAATAATAATAATGATAAAACAAGAGGTACCGGCAACCCCTAAATACTCCCAAATCTGCTGCCAGACTTTAGGTGACGTGGTATCCAGAGTAACACAGTCTATGAAGGGAGTAAGACGTAGGGGAAATGGGCCAAGCAGAGGAATTTCACACGTGACTGAGGTTTGAGTCCCATGTGAGGCAACACCAGCTTTTTTTCTTTTTTTTTTAGTTATTTGAGTTATCATTTTCAGTTTCTATAATGTATAAAGCTGTTAAAAGCACACTGTGCATGTTAACACGTTAGAACGAGGACGATCTGGCCAAGAATAGCAGCAACACAGAGTTTCAGCGACAAACGAAATTCACATAAAAGCACACGGTATCGAGAAACAGAACAATAAGATATAAAAGCTGCACACAGAACGCCTCGACTCACATTTCTCCAGAGTTTTAAACTCACTTAAGGTCACCATTTCATGAAGCTTAAGATCACATTGCAGATTGTTCCATGCTGTGGGAGCGGAGATCCTACGAGCTTTTTTCCCAATTCAGTTCTGATTTTGGCACAATAAGACACAAAAAGTCCTGCAAATGGAGTTTATAATCTCCATATTTCAAATACAATAGAGAAGAAATAGGTAGGAATTCTACAACGCCAGTTTTTAGATAAAAACATACCTTTTATGTACTGTGCACTGTTTTTGCACGTACTTTAAAGACTTCTGACATATTTAGATACTCTGAACACTCAAAGCTGTATGTTGAAAAATGAAACCAGATCCGAGTATGTTTTACAGATGCAAACTTTTGCATATTTGTCATACTGGATGCTCCTTTAAAGAGCAGACGCATGGTAAACAGCTAAATTTAACATGTGACATATTGTATATATTCTTATTGTTATTCTTACTCGTGTATATCTCTGTTGTTCGGTGTAGCATTGCACACATATGTATATTTTAATATTTCTAACTTATATAACTACATTTTTAATATTTTCATATATTTTATATTTTTTTTAATATATTTTTTAACTTGCATACTATACATACATTACATACATACATACATACTATACATTGCACTGTAGCATAAGGCACAGTTTTATATTTTACACACTTTACAAATAAATAAATAAATTTAAATATTGACATACTAGTACTAATTGTCTATAAGTGTATTTCTTTGCATTTATATTTTTACACACTTAACATACTCAGCATATTATACATACTTTCATTTTTAAATATTTATATGCTAGTGCTAATTGTTTACTATTACTGTATTTTTTTAAATTTATTTTATTTATTTTTACATACTTTTGCTGCTACATGTTTCTACTTGCTAAAATTCTCTATGCTGCTAACAAACCACAGTCTACCGCCCGGGGATCAATAAAGTATTTCTGATTCTGATTGACAAGATCACAAAATAAACTGCCAGATTATCACAAAGTTAATTTTCAAACTATATAATTAAGCATTTGCATAATATCTCAGAGTTTAAGTTTGAAACCGTGCGACCATTTCCTAATATCTACTTTCATTAATTGCTTTCTGTCTTGATCCAGGTGGTTTTTTGGGACAATGAACCGCTTTGAGGCCCAAAGCCACCTGCTGGGACCAGGAAATGACAACGGAGCTTTTCTCATCCGACACAGCGAGAAAGACAGCGTCGGATACGTTCTTTCAGGTGAGACGAGACAGAGAGGGGTCACTGAGGAAGCCCAAAAACAAAATGAGAGGCGTGTGGTGTTAGTGGGTTAAAAGAGAGTGAGGAAGGAGGGAGTTTCACTTCAGGTCAAAAAATAGTGTAAGGGGGTGAGAAGAAACGCGTAAATCATAAGAACAGTCAGCCTTCAGGTGTAACAGTGCAAAAACAAATCTCAAACAGACATAAAAGTTTATATTTAATATGCCCTTTTAACCCTTTGAAACCTGAGCAAATTGGCTTAAGTCCCAAAAACCTGGGAAGTGGATGACCCCAAAACAACAAGACATTGGTAAAAAAAAAAAAAAATGTATAAGAAAACTATCTGAAAATAAGCACAAAAAGGAAAATAAAAAAATTACAAAAGAAAAAAACTGCCAATATTCTTTGAATTGTATTTACTGTAATTGGTTGGGGTTGTTGTCTCTTGTTTAATTCTATTTTAAATTTTAAAATTTAGTTCAGCATCATCGTTTGGCTCCAGCACAGACATGTCAGTCCCCCAGATTTGATGTATATCGTGATATATATCAATATCACCTGATTTGACAAAAAATTATCACGAAGACTTTTTTCCATATGACCCCGCCATATTAGACATATAAAAAAATTTAAAAATTGTCCTCCTTTCCTTCTCAGTGCCGTCTGTGTTTTACAGTCACAAGGCATTTAACTGATGTCCTTTCAAAGAGCAACAGCACGAGCGTAACCACAGAAATGTCACTATTTATGTTTTCCATTATTTCATGCTGCGTATAATCCGCACCTTTCAACATAACCTACGACGTGGCTTTCAAAGGGACGATTGCCAAACCTGCAATAAATAACATCTAGATTTTAATAAACCAAAATAAACCTTTTAACTCTTTAAAATCTGGGCAAATTGGCTGGCGTTCTTTCAAAAACATGGGAAGAAATCAGTGAGCAACTGAAGAAGAAATTACTCAGAAATTAGTAAAAAGTACAAGAAAATTACTTGAAAATTCGTTAAATATAACAAAACAAAATAAAATAAAACAAATGAAATGAAATAAAATAAAGACAGCAAACAAACAAACAAGGCAATAAAGACTTATGAAAATTGCTCTAAACTATATCATAATTCTGTAACATTATTTTAAATATGTTATTATGATAATTATAAATATATTTTTTCCCTAAATTTTTCCTTTTTTTCTCTAGACATTTTCCATAGCTTTTTAAAAATAATTTTCAAAATCTTCTAATTTCTTGCCAAGTTGCTTAATGTCTTTTTTGAAAGAAATCGCACTGTTTCGCTCAGCGTTCAAAGGCTTCGAATACTTCTGAGAGGCGTCTGAATGCAGCACAAGAAAAGTGAGGTTCATCTAGGCTTCAGCGGTTAAGACAAACATTTGTAAAAAAGAAAAAAAAAAGACAAATATAAGAGGAATTTAAATGTAGCTGTATTACAAAAATGTTTTTGAAACTAACGATCTGGGTTTTTTTTAGCAGCTTAAATAACACTTTGGAAACAAATATTAACAGAAGTCAAATGTATAAAAACGCAACTGAGAGCAGGATCTTTGACCCCCTTTTTTAACTACTTCTGCATGTGTCTGACTTTGTGCGTGCATCTCTTTGCAGTGAGGTCAGGAAGTCGAGTGAAGCATTTCAAGGTCCATCAAGCAGATGAGAGCGAGTTTCACGTGGAGCACAACCACCACTTCACCTCTCTGATCGACCTGGTGGAGCACTACTGCACCAACAGCCTGAGCAACACCGGCAAACTGGGAACCGCCTGCAAGAGGGTAGGAGAGCCTCTGCCCGCTGCGTGACTGTGTTTTTGCTGGTTTGTTCCTCAAATTTCTAGTTAAGTGAAAACAAGAAGTGTGAACAAAGAATTTACTCAGATGCCGTTTTTGCCAGTGTTGTGCATTACTGTGCTTCCCTTTGTTTGTTGCAAAATTCACCAAAGCAAATCATGCGGCAAAGATGCAGATGCTGTCAGGGAGCAAATGGATCAAAACTGCAGTGACTGAAAGAAAAATTCAACATTAAGTTCCAGACGACAGTAAAAACATCTACACCAGCTTTTAGCAGTGGTGGAAAAAGATCTTTTACTGGTATAAAAGTAGCAATGCCACAGTATTTTACTCAAGTAGAAGTACAAAAGGCATCAAAATATACTTCATATATATATGAATATATATATATTCAAGTACAGCACAAGTAGGATAGTAAGGAAGGAAATCCATGCACTCCAATAATGTGAAAAAATGATGAGGAATTGCATTAAAAAGCTTTTATTATAGTTTCTTAATCAACTGATTTGGCCACTATACATCCATCCATCCATCCATCCAGCTATATATATATATATATATATATATATATATATGTAGTGTGTGTGCACTTTTTATGGATGTCCGAAATTATATTTGTGTCAGTTTATAACCTACACGTGTGTGTCTGTGTTTCCTCCATCAGAAAAAGCCCAGCACCCAAGATTTGAATCACTTTACGGTGGACGAGTGGGAGCTCCCGAAAGAGGAGTTCACTCTGGAGGAGGAGCTGGGCAGCGGCTACTTCGCAGACGTCTACCGCGGACGCTGGAAAAACCACATTAACGTCGCCATCAAGATCATCAAGAGTGGTAATTTATCATCTCTGATGATATAAAGCTGATTTAAAGTGGGAACAGTTTTTGTTTTGCTGAGGATGTTATCTTGGCTTCTGGGACATTTTAATGGGTAAATGTCTTAATTTTGATATCTATAGATTTATAGATGAATCAGTGATGGAAATAATTACCGGCTGCAGGCCTGATTACAAGCTTCTAATGTTACGACGTTTTGCATGAGGCATCTGCGTTGTCTGCAACTTGTTCGACCACATTTAAGTTAAACTGGATGAGACACAGAAAAAGAATGCAGACAGTCTTTCTATCCATCCGTCATGTTGATCCCTATTGATACACGTCTTCACTGTCAAACATAATTGGCAGCGTTGCTATTTGTAGAATTGCAGTGACACAGGTGTATTGTTCATTAACCCTTAGGGCCCACCTAAATATTACACACACTCGCATCGCTCTCCACGCAAAATGCGCTTTTCAAAATCAGGCTTTAAAAAATATTATACATGAATATTATTTTCGACTGTCATTGAGTTAATCTTTTTAACCGACATCATTCCTAATCATAAATATCAAATTTTTATTTATTTTAAGAATTTGCAAAAAAAATTTTAAAAAACCGGTAATGCTTATCTCAATTATGTTTTTAAAATTGTGTTATGGAAAAAAAGAGAAAAAAATCAAATTTTTTAGCACTTTGGTTTTTTTGTTTGTTTTACTTATCATTTTTCTTTTATTTTCAAGTTATTTTTTATGTAACTTTTTACTAATTTCTTGATACTTCTGGGCGATTTCTTGTGAAGTTGCTCTTCACCCGTCTACAGGCCAATTTTCTCAGGAATCAAAGGGTTAAATATTCACAACAAGTTGTTTTAATCCACAAAAACTGAATTAATTGTGTGTAACAAAAACCTGTAGAAAGCACAATGAGTAATCAGTTGAGAAATTTAAGACGCATGAAGCAACGCCAGTAAAAACAAAAATTTCATGTTGCTCGTTTATCTGATTAACCCCCTGATGACTCACTGTGCAGGAACAACTACAAACACTTTCGAAAGAGAAATGACTGGTTTGTGCATCGACTCATTTCTGGCATCACCGTTCAAGGCACTCCGAAATAATAAAACACAGGAGTTAAAGAAATCAGTTTCCTTGTATTAGTGTAAAACCTGGGTCTTCAACAGGCGTCCTGAGTGTAACTGATGATTGTTTTTTGGGTTGTTGTTTTTGTCTCAGATACAGATAAACAGAAAAACCGCCCTGTTCACAAGTATTCAGTTCAGTTCAGTTATTTACACATTGGGACGGTTATTTTTGTGTTTCCATTATAAAAGGTTGCTGATGGTTACAAGATACCCATCCCTGTTTTTGGTAGATTAATTTAGATTAGATTAACTTTATTGTTCAGACAACAAAAAACAACAGATATAAAAAAACAGAAAAACGGATAAAAAACACAAGCCTAGATAACATTAAGGGGCTAAAACCTAAAAGTAAATAAAAATCAGAGGGCAGAGGGTCAATAATAGAAAACCTCAACAATAAAAAAGACGAATTATCGGCACTGATCCGGGAGCCAGGCATGAAATTAGCACCAGCCGCAGGCCAAAGGCTGTTAGAAAATGTTGCGCCAAAATTGCTCCCATAAAAAAAATGTTCTCATGAGTCGTCTCAGTTCGACCCTCGTAATGTCCTCCAGATTGCCGCACACCTTTTGTCCTCTGGGGTCATTCAACTGTGATTTAAAGCATATTGTATAAATTGTCAATCAATTCTGTGTTACACCTTCAGTCTTACTTCAGTCCAGCTCAGTACCACACGTTTTTACCTTTGTTTTGGAATTTAAGGCCAATAGACCTGGTTTACATAAGTATAAAAAACATAAAAAACATATTTTGATGGCAAAGGATTTCATTTGGGGTCAGATTGACCCCAAGGACAACACGAGGCTCACATTATTTATATTATGATCACAATATTTTCCCTCTTGTGCATGAAGGCTGGTTAATACTTAGTGCGAGTATCCACGTAGTTCAAGATAAAGAATATCTGCTCAGCTCCGGACCACAAACCGCAATGAACTCACAAGCAGCATGCAAAGATGTTTCCCACTTTGCAATATACACTGTGTAATCACCACAGCGAGCATGATTAAACCAAAAACATAAATACTAAAACCGCCAATGTTAAAATATTGCGCTATCTGAAGATTTCTGATCTAAAATCCTCTAAAATGAGGTGACAACTTCTGTTTACCAAACACAGAAAGTCCCATCTTTGCTACCAGTACGTCATATTTGTTAAATGATCAAGATTTCACTTTGGTTTCCTTCTGTTTGTTTCTTCCTCTTTTATCTCTGTTCCTCTTTTTCATCTCTCGGTTTTTATCTCTTCCTCTCCAGACTCGGAGTTGAACCACCGTGAATTTCAGCGGGAAGTTCAGATCCTGAAGAGTCTCCGCCATCGTCACCTCATCTCTCTGTTTGCCGTCTGCACGGCGTCGGCGCCGTATTACATCATCACCGAGCTGATGGAGAAAGGCAGCCTGCTCAGCTTCCTCAGAGGTGAACCTCAGTTATTCTTCCATTTTATGTCAGAACCAGAGTTTAATGGCCCAAGGTTAACCCTTTAAAACCTGAGCAAATAGATGTTTTTCTTCTTTTTTCTAAACATGGGGAGAAGGCAACAAGCAACTTAACAAACATCGACCAAAAATTTGTAGATTTGTTTAAAAAAAAAAAAAAAAAAAAGGAAATTTGCAAAAAAATAAGTTAAAAGACCACAAATACAATCTGCCTCATTGAGAACAAACAGGTTCAAAAGGTCATTTATTAATGTTTTTTTGGTCTTAGTTGTTGTATTTGTTTGTTTTGTTTGATGTCTGTTGTCTATCAGAGCAGCTTCTTTCCTCAGGCTGTGAGACTCCTCTGATTTAGGATCACCTTACATTTCATTTCTTTTTAAACCATGTTAAGAAAAATGACAATAAAGTTACTTTGTACCTATTTATTACTGCTGGCTGCGAATCAATTTGCTCCACGGGGGATAATAAAGATTAAAGATAATAAAGAAGATAGTAAATAAGAAGAATAAAGAATAACACACACAAAATAAAAAATAATAAAAAAAGAAAAGAAATTAAACAAAACAAAACAAAAACTGAAAGGACCTACAAAAGATAAAAGTAAGTTAAAAAAAGTATTTATATAAGATATTTTACTATATTATATTTTTCTGTAAAAAACAATTAAAATATAAAAATATTATAACTATGAATAGATTTTTTTTGTTTTTTTGGGATATATTTTTTAAAATCCTTCCCTTCTTTTTTTAAAGTAATTTTTTTTGATTAATTTTCGGGTCAACTTTATCTGATTTCTTTCAATGTGTGGGACGTTTCTCGCCCAGTCGGTCACTGCCTCTTTTCCCCAAAGTTTAGAGAAAAATCAAACCAATTTGTTACGGTTTCAAAGGGTCACATGGCCTGTGAAGTGTGTCTGAACGCTGCACAAGAAAACTGATATCGATCCAGGATTTTAAGGGTTACAGTTATTGGTTACTTTTTGCCGGCAGTGTTTTGATCAGTCTGTCGGTTTATTGTAGGTTTTTATTGTTTTTTCTGTTATTATTTTTCGTGTTTCAGGTCCAGAGGGACAGCATCAAGATGTTGCGTCACTCATTGACATGGGGGCCCAGGTGGCTGATGGGATGTCCTATCTGGAGGAGAAGAACAGCATCCACAGAGATCTGGCGGCTCGAAACGTCCTGGTGGGCGAGGACTACATCTGCAAAGTGGCTGACTTTGGACTGGCCAGAGTGATCAAGGTAAGGGAGGGGGGCGGAGACATGATTTGTCCTCTACGATGTCAAATCAGCCTTTTTAAGACAAAGATTTGTCCTCCAGGAGCCGTTCTACATCACAGAGGATAAAAAGATTCCCTACAAGTGGAGCGCTCCCGAGGCCATCAGCCACGGGAAGTTCTCCAACAAGTCGGACGTCTGGTCTTTTGGTGTCTTGCTCTACGAGATCATCACATACGGAGGCGTTCCTTATCCAGGTCGGTGGAATCACTGGATTTTCAGTGTTTGACGTTCAAAAGAAGGTCTTTTACAGCACTTTTAATTAATGTTTAATGTTGTTTATGAAATGAAATATCAAGTAAAAGTCGGGAAGTTGATCGCCTGAGAGTTGCTCTTCTTCTCCGGACTTTAAATGACGCTGAAAGAAAAACTATTTTTCTTTTTCAAGTGAGATTTTTGAATGGAAATTCAAAAAGATAAATTCAGAAGTAAGACATGCACATCCTGTAGTGGGTGCTGGACCCAAAATGAACAAAATGTGAAGAGATGGAGATCCGCACACCAGGAAGCTCCCATTAAAGGGTTTTATTCTGCAAACAAAAGTGACGTTTCGAGCCAAAACACATCAATAATCACATGACTGAAAAACAGCTGAGGCCATTTAACCTCGAGTAAGTAAATATACAAAACATCAAAGTGAAAATACACAATAACATATGGTGTATAAAAAAGGCAGTATGTGTGTAGATAAATATCAGTGTGCCTAAACATCAGGACATAGTTACAATATAACTACTGAATCTTCAGGTAAATTGTTGTATATATATTGTTGCATGTATTGTGTGTATGTGCACACTGCTCTTTATCTACACGCACACACACACTTGTGTTGTACATATTATACGTCTTATACTTTTGAACGGCACAAAAGTGACAACACGCCGTATCCTAATTCAACCGTGGAAAAAGAGTGTTACCGCTCAGCTGAGTTGCCCAGTTACGTTAAACAGAAGTTGATGCTATTTTTTAGCTCAACATAAATATTTCATATAAAAGAATACTTCAATACTTCATTGAAAAGAATTCGTTTTAAATTACTAATGGATACCTGAATATAGCTTGAAAAACTGTGATCATTTTAAAACCAAAGCCCTGATGACGTTAGAAAAACAGCATAATCTCTGTCACACTGAAAGGCCTGAACTGATGGAGACTGTGATCTTAAAGGGTTAATCCCGCAGCCATGAAGACTTTTGCTCGTTTCGAGGTCCAGAGTGTTTGAATATGAATTACAGAATGTGTGTTTTCACAAGAAGATGAAAAAAAGAAACACTTCACTGTAAAGTTACACCATTTGGGCAGACGGATTTTGGGAACTGAGAGTAAGCAACTGTGCTTCGTGAATGTATTTATACTCGGTGTGGTATACCTTTGTGGTGTAGCAGAAAGGCGTGGAGTTACTGTGTGGAAAAAAAGAATTTAACCCTTTGAAACCTGAGCAAATCGATTTGACTTCTTTCGAAATCATGGGGAGAGGGCAATGAGCAACTTACCAAAACATAGCCCAAAAATTACCAGTACATTAGTAAAAAAATACACGAAAATTACCTTAAAAAAAGTTTTTACAAAAGTTTTAAAAAAGTCCTGCAAAAGTACAAAAGTACTCAAAAATTATAATTTTTAAGTACTTTTTAAACATTTCATAATCACATATTTCACATTATGTTGCAGAATTATCTTTTTTTCTTCTTTCAGGTCTTATTTGGGTTTGTTTTTTTTTAAATGTAAAATTATTGTAACTATAAATTCCTAATTAATTTTCTAATCTCTGAAACCTAATTTTCTAACTCCTCTACCTTTTTTCATTTTCATGTCACCTTTTCCTAATTTCTTGAACTTCCTGGCAGAGTTGGTCCTTTCCATTTTCCCAATATTTTTTTCAAAGAAATCAAATCAATTTGCTCAAGTTTCAAAAAAAGTGTCTGAACGCAGCAGAAGAAAACTGACGTTGATCCACATTTAAAGGGTTAACGTCGTTTTAAAGCGTGTTCTTTATCCGGCGTCAAACACAAGAGTTTGTTTGTGAAAGCAGATCAATTTTCCAAGTCAGAATCACAATTATATATAGAAAGCCGACATATCTCTACAAATATTTTAGTGGAAAAAAGTTGAGCCCGTCTTCATTTCTGCTCTCCCTCAGCTTTTAGCACCCAGGAGGTGTACCAGCAGGTGATCAAAGGCTACAGGATGCCGGCGCCGTCCAAATGTCCCGACTTCCTCTACAGAACCATGCTGAAATGTTGGAGCTTGGAGCCCGAAGACCGGCCCGACTTTAAGTCCCTCAGGGTCAAACTGGACAGCGGCTCGTACGAGTGGGACACCGATGACGGTGGCGTGACGTCGGGGTTGTGATCGTTTTTACGGAGGACTCTTTTTTTTTGTAAAAAAAAAAAACAAAAACAAAAAACAAAACTGATTTTACCGACTTTGTGCGTACACAAAGACTTTGATTGTGTGTTTGCAGTCTGCAAACCTGCGAAGCTTAATGTATTTAATTCAGTCCACTAAGGCTGCAACTATCACCTGTTTTCATTATTGATTACTATGATGATTTTTTTTTCAAAGCTGAAACCATTTGAAAAATGAATTGACAGCAATATCTATAATTGATTGGCCAGCTGGTTCCAGCTTGTACAATATGAGAATTTGAAGGTTTAATTAGTTTTCTATGATAATAAACTGAAACATCTTTTGTCTATATTCTTTCGGTCTATTGGTAAAAGAAAAAAAGAAATTAAGATATTTAATTTGAGCTGTAATAAGTTGTGGCAAACAAAAGACAAAACAATTAATGAAATGTACAGAATGTAATTTCTGCCACTACGGATCTCTCAATTAAAACAATAACAAAAGACGGACTATGAGGACGCCGTTATTACAGCAACAGCTATTCTATAATAACGACCACCACTGCCGCTGAAAATGTCAGCTGTGACTTAATTAGAAAAAATGTTCATAGATAAAAGTTTTATTTATGTTATGTTAGTCATGTTCAGTTAACAATAATAGTAATAACAGATTTTATTTATAATGCACTTTACATTTGAAACAAATCTCAAAGTGCTACAAGATAAAAGCATTAAAACAACCAAAATAAAAGCATATTTAAAAATCATAAATAAGAGCATGAAAGCAAGTGGAGCAAACAGCAAGAAGTCACTTAAAAGTCAAATGTTCTGCTAAAAAGAATTTTTTTTAGTCCTTTTTTAAAAACTTTTAAAATACCCGATCCGCCAGAAAACTTATCATAAGTATAATAATAATATAATATAGAAGCGAGAAGTTTCTGCTCTTTTTGACTGTGGAAAAGGAGGAGAAACTGGAGGAGCGAACACCAAACACAACTTATTTTTATGATAAATCTTAATTTTTGAAATGGTTCGATTCTCATTTCCACTCCTACGACTACAATAATACAGCAAACCAACAGACGCTGGTAGTGAGCTCAACATTATCCAAAATGTGAAGTTTGCACATAGATGCCATTTATCTTTATTGATTGTATTGATGCCGAATTGAATACAGTCAACATGTTGTGCCTTTGATCTTGTGTTTCTAGAGTTATGTGTTTTTGCAGACACGTAAGAAATTGTTAAAATGTTATATTTCCTAAAGGGAGTTAGGCATAATATTTTCCACCGTGTGCAGGATGGTAAATAATCCCAAAAGGAATCTAGTTGTAGTCTTGAACATAGAGATCCTGCAACATCCTCAGTCGTTTTAAAATCTTTCAGTGTGCGGCTAAAAACTCACATTGTCTTGGATGTGAGAGGGTGTCAGAGTTCAGTCTTTATTTTGGATTTCCAGTCTTTAAAAAGTCTTGCAGTGCATTACTTTGTAATCCGCAATATTAACGTTTGTCCAGCAGGTGGCAGCATTTTCACAATAACTGAGGATCCTCCTTTCTTTTCTAATTTATGTTCCTTAATTGCACAAATTATCACCAATCCGTTGCTTTCCTACAGCTCATAACCCTGAAGTATTTCATCAGTTTCTCTCATATCTAGTCTGATCTTCTCTTAAACTGCTGTTATCTGGAAATGCTCCATTAACCAGAAAAACTGATGAGTCACCACATGAATCATCTGCTGGTGTTTCTCAGGTACTTTTTGCATCAGTGCTCACCAATGTGAAATTAACACGATTAGTTGTTCGTCAAAAAAACGTGATAGTTTTCTTTGTTTTATAGGATTGTTTTATAGAATAGAATCGGAAACTTATCCAGTTTAGAAGTAGGTTTAAAAAACGTTTTGTAACATAGATGTTTTTCCTGTTTTCTTTATCTGTAAATCATCTGAAACGTCTGGTAAAACCTGACATTAGCATCATACTTGGAAATGATTCACTGCAGCAGCACAAGTGAAACAACATGTAATACTGGTGTCATCTGGTTATGAAAGCACCTGCCTCACCGATTTAAAAAAAACAAAAAAACAGGACTTGCTGCACATCATGTACAGTCTCCTGTATTTGTTTCTTTTTGTATCCTGCCTGTTTTTTTGTAATGGATCTATAAATAATGTCACAATAATGATGATCAGTGTTTGTTTCTTATTGCTTTTAACCCTCTGAATCCTGGAGCAACATCACTTTTCTGGAGCTGCTTTCTGACGCCTGTCACAAGCATTTAACCCTTTGAAACCAGAGAAAATTGGTGCAATTTCCTTCAAAAACATGGGGGATAGCAATGAGGCAATGGGCAACTTGATAAAAAACGTTCCACAAATTGCATGATAGTAGATTTTGATTTTTTTTTTTTTTTTAAAGTGAGGGGAGAACTCAGTTTAAACATTTGATATTTACATATTTTACATTATGTTGCAGAATTATTATAAAAAATATATATATTCTCCCAAGTCTTGCTTGGGTTTTTTTCTTTTTTTTTTTTCATGTTTTGACATTTTATTATTGATTTTATTATATATTTTTATTTCCATTTTTTCTTTTTTTTCATCACTTATTGCCTTCTTTCCATGTTTTGAAAGAAATCAAGATGATTTGCTCAGGTTTTAAAGGGTTAAAGGAATGTTCAATAAACATATATGTTATAGTATGTAACAGAAAGTGCGTCCTAACCATAAATACACACGTATCTGTGCGTGTGTGTGTGTGTGCGTGTGTGCGTCAGTCAGTTAAGTGGGTCAGTAATGCCTAAAATTTGACCCCGATATTCTCCGTCTCTCTGCTGTTCAAGTTCAAAGTCAAAAAGCTGTTAGCCCTTTTGATCACTTGTAATAAGTCATTAGTCATACTTTCTGTGCTATTTAGGAAGTAAACCTGAAAAAAGTAAAAAGGGAAAGGGTGAAGTAAAGAGTTGTAGTTTAATACTAATTTCTTAATCTATTGATATTTAATTATTAACAGAAGATCAACAGAAAGGCAGCAAATCTGCACATAACAAGCTGGAAAATGAGAATATTTTCCTAAAATGCTACTGCTTCATAAATTATTCTGGACCTAAAAAACAAAAAAAACAAAAAAACACCAGACATGACGAATACATTAAATCATTTCAGTGTTGGAAACATTTTGGGAATTTGACCTTGTGAATAAGAGTCTCTTCTTTTCCTCATTTTTGTCTTAACTGATCACATTGAACACACACACACACACACACACACGTGCACACACACACACACCATTTATGCTTCACAATGACTCCTCTGTGTGTCGATCCAGTGATGACGCTGCATTTTTTAGAAATTACACACATGCTCAAAACAACCTGCACACAAACACACACACACACACACACACACACACACACACACACACACACACACACACACGCCTACAGTAGGTCACTGAGGTCTCATGGGTCAGTGCCAGGACTTGCCGGTGCACAGAAACTCTATCTGTGTGTGAATGTGTGTGTTTGTGCTATATGCGACTCCTGCAGAGTCACGTCGCCCCGGTAACCCAGTTCAGCCATATGAATGGAGGTCGGTCATAAATAGAATCAGACCCTCAGTTTACTCTCTGGTGGACCCAGAGACCTCAGCGGGAAAACTCTGACACTCATCTGACCTCCTAAACTGTGACCACGAAGACCTCAAATCCTTCTGATGTCAGAGGGATAAAACTGCGGAGACGCCTTCAGTTTAATTCAGTTCAACAAATGCGAGAACGCCAAAATGTTAAAGAGAGATAATGAACAGTATGCTCAACTTAAAGCAATCTAAGTCAAGTTAAGGTGTCCGACTGATGTTTCAAATCGCAGATCAGCCCTAAAAAAACAAAACAAAAAAAAGAGTCGATGAGAGACAACAGTGCAGGACACATCGCAGCAACTAGTGCGACAGACGCTCAGCCCAACGAGGACCAACGCAGACCGTCGCCTTGGTATGTCAGGGCCATAAAGCTCACATTGCATTTGTTTATTCCATAAATAACTAAATTTAAAAAAAAAAAAAGACAGGTACAGTATGTCATTATGTACTGGAACCATTTCTTGATAAAATTCTTTATGTTTTTCAAAACAATTTGGCACGTCAGGGCTTCAGGACAAGCAGTTTAGAGACATTCTGGGGTTTTATTATGCATTTTTTAACGTTTGAATCCTGAATCACCAAAATTCAGTGGACAGAGCTTCCACGAAGACGCTTCTGTGGTAGGGGTAGAACAATTTTGGTTTTTCAGGGCTAATATCAATTATTAGTAGTTAATGAGAGTGATAAATGATATTCTGAACCGATATGCATTTATGATAAAAATGAATTTATTTTTTTTTTTATTTAGAATTTGAAGTTTAACAAACCCTAATACAAAACTTGGTTTAAATGTCGTAAATAAATAAAAATAGCTCCCTGAGGTTTTACAAAGTAAAAGTTCGACCCATTCTAATACTTCCTTTGCACTTTTTAATTCATTTATTTTATTGTCGATCATTAAAATAAAATACAGATAACTGGCAAAATGCCAAACATCAGCCCCAATAATCAGCCAGGTCAATAATCTGTCGACACCTAATCTGTATAAATCTCACTGGAATCACGTTTCAAACTATCTCCAAATGTGGCGAGGATCTGATTAGAAATTTCATGTAGTTTTTTGCCTTAAAGACTTTGACTTTGACCAGACCAGTCAACAGCAAATACAATTACAACAGCTGGGTTTCCACCAGTAGAGGGCAGTCACTCTGCACACAGCATTTCCAAACAACAAACCAGCCAAATATAGAGCTACAGGAGCTCATTTGTCATCTACATGTACAACACTTAAATGTAGCACACGAAGTCTCTAACTTCTTTAAACATAATAAATTATCACGTCAGTTTCTCTTGTTTTGTTTGCAAATCAATCGTGTCAGAAAGTTGGCACAACAGTTTCGATAAACTCACAAAGTCGGACATTAAGTTTATGATCATGAGCTCTGGGTGCGCCTGGCCTTCGAATGGGCAAACAGCCAAAACTTTGTTTTGATATCACCCAGTCGATCCGGGTTTAGGCTGCTCTGAACCCGCTCACCCCGAGACGGCTGTCAGGCAACACAGCATAAGTGCTATATGAAGCAAAAACACACACACACACACACACACACGGCTGATCATACAGTATGAAAGTCAGTCTAATACCAACTTTTGTACTTAAAACTTTTCGTTAAACTAATAACTTAATACTAATTCTACATCCAACACGCTTATATTTCTACACGGATTTATTGACATTTTGCAGCGAATGGTGAGTATCACACTGACGTGTATGCAGAATGTCACAGCAACTGCACATGCACTTTTGCACCTGAACCACTTGACCTGTTTTTACTTTATTTTATTCTCTTTTACTGTGAAAATTCAAGTCTACAGGCAGGTTTCCATAACAGATTTGCGCAAAACTTAAGTGATATTTTTAGATGTCGATAAAACACAATTGCGAGATGGCTGTGTTTCCACTGAGTGAAATTATGTGACTTCTCTTTTTTTGTTTTTTTTTTGTTGTTGTTTGTTTTGTTTGTTTATTTGTTTTTACCCTTATATAATACACACACTCGTATCACTCTGTGTGTTACACACACTCGGAAAATTCCCATATCAAAAATCAAGCTTTAAAAAATAGTATACTTTAACAATATTTTCGACTTTCATTGAGATATATTTTAACCATCCTCAGTCCCAATCAAAAATATAAAATATTCATTAATTTGCAGAATTTTAACCCTTTAAATGCCAGGTTTTGTCATGATGCCAGTGTGTTTCAAGATGAAAAAAAGCTTTTTTATTGTCACAGCTTGGGATATGTCAATGTTTAGCAGCAACATTTTTTGAGACAGTGCATCTAGTGGAAAAAGCATGTATTTTCTCAATATGTTTAACATCAGCTGGAAAATAGCAAAAATGACAAATTGCACTTTTAAAATGAATGGAGCATTTACAAAACACTATATGATGTAAAATAGGACTGTCACTTTTGTTAGTTTGATAGGAAAACCGTACATTTCCACTGGGACACGTAGCTTTGTTATTCAGTGAAAGTAACCAGTACTTTGCTAAGGCTAGACGTTGACCGATGCTGGATTTTACGGGGCCGATTTCACAATAGTTTGAAGCAGGAAAAACCCGATGATTTGGCAGATATCACCCGAAAGTGTGTCTTACTTGTTGGCACACCGACCGTGGAAAAGAATTTCCTCCTTGAGGATCAATGATGAACTTAACATTTATCTCTGTAACTCAGACAGACTCATCAAATTACGTCATGCTTGTGTTTGTATTTAAAGATATCCTGAAATGACTCCGACAGGAGTGAATTAAGTAGATATCTTTTTATAGCCTCTCTCTCTTGCTCCTGTCGGCTGTTTTTCTGCTGCTCCAGCTCCCCGTCACCTTTATACAGAGTGCCCTTTATGCACACTAAACTTCATACCAGATGATGGAGATGAAAAAAACAAAACACAGCACGGCACTCATGTGCATCATTAAATCGCTTTACTGTCACAAACTTTACTGGCTCTGGAATCACATTAACAACATTAGAGTTTTGCAGCAGAACAAAGCACGAACAAAAAATCTCGTGCAAATTTCAGCTTAAAAAGTTATAGAAAAAAACTAAACACTGAAAATAATAACAGCTAAATAGTGTCATAAAAGCGAGTGTAGCCATGTCAATATATGTGGCTGACAGTTTCGGCATATTGTGCAAAGCGAAATGCTTGTGCGGGAAGTATGTTACATAACAGGGATTGCTAGCAGTATAAAGGGGACCTATTATGATCAGGATCAGGTTCATACTTGTTTCTCTGAGAACACATTTACATTCTTTAAAAAGAAAAAAAAACGTATTGTTTTCATACTGTCTGTGCTGAAACACCTGCATTAACCCTATATTGTAGTGCATGTTTCTTTCGCCCGTCTGCTCTGACTGGTGGTCAGTGTGTCCAGGTCTTCCCTATCTCTGCGTCTCTGCACTGTCAGTGCACACAGGGAATGACTATAATGGAGAATAGCAGCACTTTTTTAGAGTAAAAATCACCAACAAAAGCTTCTAAACACACCCGGACATGTCCCAGCAGGAAAAAGCACCAAAATATCAGAGAAATCCACGAGATCGGCGACAAAATGTCCATGTTTCCCAGACATTAGCATGTAGCATGTAGCTACATGTAACAGTGTATGTAACGTAAACACTTAATCCTGTTCTGATCGACTGAGACAGCCCGAAATCGTACAGCGTACACCAGGATTAAGGCGTCATGTAAAACTGTTGGAAATGAAGTGTTTAAAAATATCTTAATCTATATAAGACACAAAATATGGAAAATATAATAGGTCCCCTTTAAATTCTCAATATGGATCTCAAGCAAAACGCCTCTCTGGGCTGATAATCGATTACATCAAAAGGCCATGAATAACATGTAAACTATAGATTGACAAACCCATAACACTGTTTTTCTTCGAGAAAAAAATATGTTAGAGAATAGTCAACAAATACGAGTCATGACGTCATAAATCTCCGATAAACTGTGTATATATTTTTTTGCTGTTAATTAATGTGAACCGTGTGAGTCACATTTGTTGATGTATATTTGCAAACTCAGTTTGTGGTAAAGGTAAAAAATCTCAAAGGCCGATACCTCGAAAGCGGGGCAAATAAAAACAGAACTATCTGTATGAATATGTGCTACTAGTTGTAAGTGAAAAAAGCATATTTTTTTCTACTTTGGATGACCAGAAAAGGTAATTTCCAACTTGGACATCCATCAAGTGTGTAGGAATTAAAGACAAAGACAGAGACAGGAAAGGACATGTCTCTGCCCTGAAGGTAAAAATAGAAAGAGACACTTTCCAGGATGTAAAATGATCTAACTCTTTTTCTCTGAAAGTCAAACACGTGAGGAAAAAACAAACTCAGAAACCTGCTCTTCCTGTTTTCCGGCTGGTCACGTTTATGTCCCGCTGTGTCCTTAACAGAGACACAACATGTATGATCTTTTCTTGACTGTACATGTCAAGTGAACTGACCTCACTTTTAAAATCTGAAATGCCACCGTGTGCCCTTTAACATACTATGAAAAAGTGAAGTGAAATATCCAAAAACATCCAAATGCAACAAATCTACATCCTCATAAACCTTTATAAAGCTCAACAAAGACCTGATCTGAAATGTTTTCTCCCATCATTCCTCCCTCAACACCCTCCGTCACTGTCTCCGTGTGATGTACGCCTAATATTTCTCGTAAAAGGTTAAACCGTGTGAAAGTGACTGACGATTTCATCCCATGGGTTCAGCACAAAAAACTTTGTTACAGTTAGAAAAAGATTATGTTTTGGTTTAAAATACCCAGTTTGGGGGCGCTGAAAACACAGCAATGTCTCACTAGAAATTACCTGCTTTTCATTTCATTATCTCGCTGGCAATGCACTGATGTCTGATGAATCAACTGCTATGTGTGTTACAATTTTGCTGGAAACAGAGCAATATCTACCTAAAAATCAGCCACTTTTTGTGGCACTGTCTTGCAGAAAATGCAGCATTACCTCACAAAAAATCACCTGCTTTCATGTCACTATCGTGCTGGAAACACACTGATGTCTCACTAAAAATCAACTATGTGAGTCACATTTTCACTGGAAACGCAGAAATGTCTCAAAAAAACAACTGCTTTTTGAATCACTATTTCGACTAGAAATGCAGCAATATCTCACCAAAAATCAGCCACTTTCTGTAGCACTATCTCACTGGCAAAGGCAGCCATGTCTCACAAAAAACACTTTTCGACTCACTATATCAGTGGGAGCGCAGCGACGTCTCACTAAAATCAACAGCTTTCTGTGTCACTATCTAGACTGGAAATGCAGCAAAGTCTCACTAAAAATCAGCCACTTTCTGTTTCAGAATCTCACAGGAAATACTGTGATGTCTCTCTAAAAGTAAATTGCTTTTGTGTCACTAACAAAAAAATCAATCGCTTTTCGATTAACTATGTCACTGGAAACGCAGTGATGCCTCGCCAAGATCAACAGCTTTCTGTGTCACTACCTAGACTGAAACACAACGATGTCTCACTAAAAATTAACCACTTTTTTGTGTCACAACACCTCACACTCGGTGCCTCAAAAGCCTCTGAAAACAAACAGTTGATCTAAAACACGACCAGTTTGGGGGGTTTTGTTGTTAAAACTGATGCAGTCTTTTCATTTTATTTTTGTGGATACATCTCTGCTCCTCCTGAAAAGCGCCGGTTAAAGACCAAGACAAGAGGCTGAGACTGAGGAACACTTGAGAGAGTGACGGGAGGAAGCTCATGAGGGAGGATAAGGGAGGGGGTGAGGGAGGGAAGAGAGAGGAGCGGTCTGCCTCCTCAGCAAATAAAGCTTCAGGGACGCGAGTCGCATAGAGAAAAGGAGAAACACTTTTCAGCTTAGAGGAAGTGAAGCAACAAGAAACTGATCGGCCTGCTGATGCGCCATCATCCCTCCATCCATCAACCCGTCACCCCGGCTTTTGTCGCCGTTTTTACTTCTGATCACAACATTTCTCTGGATTTATCTCATCTTGTTCTGCGTCTTTACTGCCCTGAGATTGGATCTAAAAAGCCCGATTACAACAAAACGGAGAGCAAAGGTAAGACTTTTAAACTTCTCAAGCTTGTTTACGTGAATTTTTTTTAAACACCGTCAGCAGGAATATGAAAATGTCCCCGTGATAATCTTGACCTTTGCTATTTGAGTCTTGCAGGAACGTCGTGTTAGCGGTAAACACTTGACCAGAGCTGCTGTCTGAGTTGTTCCTGAGAGCAAACGTCATGTTTCAGTGCTTCTTTCTCTGTATGTTTTGATCAAGTGCAGACTGTAAAGATAAATGGTGCCAAGGATAGCTCCATTTCCTTTTCTGGAAACTGAAATGATCTATTTTAGTCAACTAAATATGAAGATGAGCCTATTTTTAAGGGACTTTGGCTTGCACAAAAATCTATAATTTCATTATTATTATTAATTATTTAATTCAAAATTCTTTGTTTAATTATTTTATTTTATTTCAAAGCATTATGTTTTGAGGCAAAGCGTAACTTTTTTATTTGTGTGTCATGTTCTTGCTTCTAAAATTAGACTCCTGACGAAAAACCTGATCTGAACAGCGATCACGTTTTGCAGCTTTAAACTTCTGGTTGGGAAAATGTCTGAAAGTGCGGCAGATTTAATTCTTTTAACGAGTCTTGTCAAAGCGTATTTATCTATTTTTGACACTTGGCTTTCATTTGAGCGTGTCACCATTTGCCCTTTGGCTTTTTGGCATGTAAGTTGAAGGGGGAACTCTTGGCCCTCAAACAGCTCCAGTTACATTTGTACTCCATTATATTCCAACACAGACCGGGTCTGAACTTATCCTGCTCTGGTGTGTTTCACAGCTGTTAAACTTTAATTTTCAATAACCTGCTAGTGATTTTTTTTTTAAATATTCTAATTAAAATTTCAAGTGTATATCGAAGAATCTACATCAATGTACAATGATATGTCCCCTTATACAGTCACACATTCCTACAAAGAAAATAAAATGAATGACTATAAGAATAAAATATTATAATAACAATAACAGATTATAAATTAACAAAAGTACATAAATAATTAATTAGATTTTTTTAAATAAAAAAATATTAAATTAAAAACATAAAAAATAGAAAAGCAAAGTACTCAAGTACTCAAATAAAACAAAAATAAAAAAAATAAAAGGCAGGATCAATACTTCCATGTAATCCATATAACATTTCCCTTTCAGTCAGTGATACATGTTTTGTTGTCCAAGGATGACATAAATAAGTCCCAAATACAAAAAAAAAACATTTTCTGTTATCTTTTACAATATATGTCAACCTCTCCATCCAAAGACACCTGTTAGTGAATTTTAACAAATTCATTCAGTCATGACATTATAATAATATTCTCCTATAAGGGCATAAAAAACAGTCAGAGGATCAGACAACTTGTGAATGAAGACATAAACAACGTTACTGTCAGCAGATATCAGAAATTAACTTGGCTTTAGATTTCTAGGTATTTTGTTTACAACCTGTTCTTATCAGTTGTGATAATATTTTACTCGCCATCTTAACTGCTCATTGTGAGGACAGAGTCCAGTAGAAGGGCAACATGACAATCATGTTCATGGATTTACTGAGCTCATAAATGAGCGTGCCCTGTAAGACATTAAAGGCGAGTATAGATATCACAAAATCCTTAATAATCAATAGACAGAAATGCTTTGACTCCAGCTGCCGCACCAGCAAAAGTTCGCGGTATCTGTATGCCAGTGTGTACATGCAGCCTGGAAGCCTCCGCCACGAGCTCTAGCTGGTCTTGCGTGAGCGTGCATATGCGAACACGGTTTCCACACTACGCTACAGCAAGACTTTCAAAAATGGCGCAAAAACAACTTGGCATGTCGATCCAAAAGCACAAATGCCCACCCTCTACCAGTGATCTCCCCGACTAATACCACCCCCAGAAGGCCCCCTTTTCCCCCAAAACAAGCACATTTGTGTTTCTGCGAGACTGTGCAGGAGAGCAAAGAGAAAGACATTTTTAAAGTGTGTGTGTTCCTCTGACTGAATCTCTGTGGTTTAGAGTTTAATTTACTTCTGCCTCATGCTTGTACTTTAAATCTCTGCTTTATTTTATTGTTTCACATTCAGAAGTGTGTTAAGTTGCAGCCCCTAAACCCAGCATTTCCTTATTTTGCAACTTCATAACAAAAGTTTTTATGTAACAAAGTAACAGTAATTCTTATTGTGAAGTATCTATAGGAAATGAAAAGTGTTTATCACAGAATTAGCTGCAATTTGTTAACAAATTACTCAAACTGCAGGGAGGAGAGTAAAAGCAGAAACAGCCTTGTTTATTCGTTTATTTATTTTATTTGTCATATGCAAGTTAACACACAGTCAGCAATGCAATGAAATGTTTGCACTGTCTGCAGACAGCAGGCTCTTACTGCACCTCTGCAAACAGCTCACCTCCAGCAGGTAAACGTGTTTCACCTGCCTGCTGTGTGATGGAAAAACATACTTAGTAAAAAAACTAACAAACAAACACATAAACACACAAACAACTGGGAACTTTAGCTGCTGCTTTACACATCATCACTCGACACAAGTCATTCTCCGTTAAAGGTCGTGTTTAGACAAGAACGACTCAGCTACAAATGGATAAGTCTTCCCTTTGTGTTTTTGAAAAAATACGCGTTCATATAATAACATTGTGAACAATCCTCGTGTACACGGATCCACAAAAACAACCGAAAACGCTGCATGCCAGGCCAGTAACTGGCGGTTTAACTTTGTAACGGCGCACCACAGAAGAACACCATGCACATGTGCATGAAGGCGTTCTTCTACAGAGTGATGAGTATAAACAAACAATGGCGAACACACGCACGAGAACCAACAGATGATTACAGTAGTGGTGCTGTTTCAAAAGCTGTTTTCAAACGTTTGCACTTTTAGACCCCCAAAACGCCATTTGTGTGTGGACAAAAGGCCAAACCACAACAAAAATGTAACGTTTCATGCAAGAGCCGTTGCCGTGTAAAAAGCCAAAAAGGCACACCTTGAAACGGGTAGCCCTGTTGTAATAGGAATACAAATCTCTGCAGCACTCGCAGTCTCAGACTGAGTAATGTCAAACTAGGCCACTGATGGAAAACCCCCATGTAGCTACCATGAAACCAAGCTGTCTGCAGCTGTCGTCCTCAGTGAAAGACTGCAGACGTCTCAGAGATGCCTCTCACGCCACTCAGGCAGGGAGAGTTTGATTCTCAAAACAAGTGGAGTTTTCCTTTAATTATTGACTATGAGCACTGTTATCGCCCCCCATGACAGTGTATATTAAAACCTAATCAGAGACTATTGAGATTTTTAAACAACAACTTTACTTAATGCCCAATATTTTTTTAAAAAGACGAAATAAGAAGCACCTCTGAAATTGCAGTGTCAGATACTCTGCAGGGAGAGGCTGCATGAGTGCAGCATGTTAAAGTGTTTATGAGTTTATGAGCACAGAGATACTGTTTGATATAATCCTGCAGAAGGTAAAGTGCACTCTGAGGTTGTAGGATTTAAAGCTCGGTTTTGTAAACTCCCTGCTGTCTAAGACTTTATCGCCCAGCTGTCTGCAGACGAGGCAAATCTCCGTGGCATTCATGTCATTATTCAGTATTAATAGAGACTTGTTGTTTCACAGGCGTCAGAGAAAAATCTGCTCTTATATAACCAACGTTTACAGCTGCAGGAGGTGACAAGCACAAAACTGCCCTCGCTAAACACACTGTAGCCCATACACTCCACTATTCTCTGTCATCGAGTTTGTGTTTTTAGTAAAATATTGTGTGAGTTTACGTAGAAAACCAGCAGGATGGAAATCTCATCAAAAGAATTTAGTGAGATTATGTGTGAACCGCTGCAACGTTCTCAAACCAGGTCAGACTGAGAAGAAGTGAAAGTGGATTAGAGACTGAAAGAGCTTTTTGTTCAACGGCCACAAACATGAGACTAAGTTATATAGGCTGAGAGAAAACTATTATACATGTTTGGTCTGTGTTAGGTTGCTTTCAATACTTGTTTTGTTTGTTTCCAGCTGAAAATGTTTTGTTTTGTTCTTTTCTTTTTTCAGGTAATTTTTTGTAGCTTTTTACTGATTTCTTTCTATTTTTGGGCCATTTCTTGTTAAGGCGTTTGTCGCCCTCACAGGTTCATTACACATTTGCTCCGCTTGGTGTTTTGCTGCTCCTTTTCCGCAGACAGAGTGCTCAGAGCACGATGTGACGCTCCCAGAGCGCGGCGCTCTGGACAACCGAATGTCCAACAGCACAACGAATTTATCAGAAGTCCAGTTTGTGCCGTGGTGCGCTCCGTCACTCAGAGTGAGTGTTTCTGAACGCACCCTATTGAAAGGAGTGTTGAGGGATTTCAGTTTGGCGTGTTAAATTAGTATCAACTGACTGCTGACTTGAATTTTTGATTTGCTTTATCCATATTTTGTGATATAGATCGGGGATAACCATGCCCAAATTAACCCAGCTTCAGGAAACTGTGAAAAAAATTAAATGAAAATATTTCAAATTTGGGCTGATATTTGGCTTTTTGCTAATTATCTGCATCAGAGTTTTATTCTAATGATCGCCAATAAAATTAATTAATAAAAAAAGTGTGTGTATTACATTCAGCCAACAGCAGGGAAGGCAGTCTGCAATTCATGCAAAGAAAGCGTCAGCACAGAAGGAACTTTTACTTTATAAAACCTCAGGGAGCTGTTTTTATTCATTCATTTTTTATTTAAATTTTCCCCATAAAAGTTGCAGGGACATTGCTGTTTTTGATGTTGTTTTGATTAAACATTTGCTAAAGGCATTCAAACAGTTTTGTGGTGGAGTTTTGTTATATTCCCAATTCTAAATTTGGACAGAAATATTTTTTCATTTTTATTGTTAATGTATGTCAGTTCCAAATATGCGTTATCGGTCTCATTATGAGTACTAATAATTGGTATCAGTATTGGCCCTGGAAAACCATTATCAGCTGACCCCTACTACATGTAATAAAGGTAAAAGCCAAAAAAAAATCTTTAAAAAAAGCATTAAAAAAAAAATTCTTGATAGCTGTCACAGGAGTTCAGTGTGGGTCTGCACGTGCAGCTGGACTGAACTTACTCTGCACTGTGACTGAAAATATGAATAATATAACTGATAATCTCAGTAAAGTCTGCACCGTCATGCCGGAGGAAGGAGACCCTCCTGTTTACCTAACAGTGACCTCTGACCTACATCTGCCTCAAATGTAGGTCACGGCGGAGCTAAAAGAAGCTGCTGTGTGTCTGTGGTAAAAACGGATGCTGACCTTTTGACTTGGAAGCTACTTGACTCTGTGGCAAAAACACAGAAGCCCTCCTGCGCTGCACGAAACCCCAAAACTGCACCGTCATTCCCCCTCAGAGGGGAACCTGCAGAACCTGAGCTGCCTGAGCTCATTTCCTGCACGCCGCTGCAGCCGCTTTATTAAACTGAAGGAGATTTAGACTGAGGGAGAGGAGCTTATGTACAGGTGGGTCTCTGCGTGAGAATAAAACGCTTTATTTTGAATAAACCATTCAGGGGGAATAAATCTGATCAGATTAGCCGTTTTTGTCTCCTTTAGGAAAAATAGTTTTCGGACATTCGGGTTAGAGTGCATGCAAAAGTGCTGACAGTATTCTGTTTTTGATATCTCATCTTTCATGTTTCCCTCTTCTTTTCTGTCCACATCATCTTTTTCCTCCTTTGCTTCTCTCTTTCCCCGTTTATTTTTTCCTTAATCCTCTTACTTTCTGTTTCTCTTTCATGTCCTATTTTGTCATTTCCTTTTCACCCCTCACTTCTTCCTGACTTTGTTTTTCCTCTTTGATTCTCTTTTTTCTCTTTCCTGTCCTTCATTTTATTCCTTCTTTCTTTCCTCCTTTCCCTCTTTCTGTCTTTCCTTCCTTTCTCACTTATTTCTTAACACTTCTCCAATTCAGTCTTTTCTCGATCCTCTCTTTCTTCCTTCACTTCCCTCTCTCTCATTTCCTCTTTCCTCATTTCTGTTTCTCACTTCTTTCTTTCTTTGTTTTTCCTTCTTCTTTTCTTTTGTTCTTCATTTGTTCTTTCCTTCAGTGTTTCCTCAGTTCTTATTTCCTTTCCTTCTTCCCTTCTCTCTTTCTTTCTTCATTTCCTTTTTTCCTTACTTCTCCTGTCCATTTTTCATCTCGGTTTCCTTTTCCTCCCTCCTTTCTGTCTTTCTTTCATCCTTCCTTTCTCATTTCCTCCTTTTCTTCTTTCCTTCCTCTTTTCTTTCTTTCTTTCATCCATCCTTTCTTTCTTTCTTTCTTTCTTTCATCCTTACTTCCTCCTTTCCTTATTCCCTTCATCTTTTCTTTCTTTCATCCATTCTTTCTTTCTTTCTGTCTGTCTTTCTTCCTTTCATTCTTTTTCCCTTACTCCTGCCAGTTTTCCATCTCTCTTTCCTTTGTTCTTGCTTCTGTCTTTCCTTTTTCAGCTGATGCTCTCATTCAGATCTACCGATAGATGCAACAGTCATAAAAGGAGAGATTACTTTTTCTCCTTTTTCATTCTCTAATCTTAATCTTATAATCTTAAAGCTCTGTATGTCATCATGTGTGAGATACGCACAGATGAACAGGACGGAGAGACAGAGAGAGAAAGAGAGAGACGGCGAGAGTTTAAGGTTTCAGTAAAGAAAAGGAGAACAGTGGGCAGCTGAGACCTTTCCCCTACATCCTCCTGGCAGACCACACTTATATAAGCTGTGTTTAGGTTCCCCTTATATAAGGCAGGGCTCGCAACTGTGTGATTTAGAAATATTCCTTTTTCATGCAAATCTGGAATGGAAAACTGTCTATAGTGGGACTCATTTTCATTAATTTGGCGAAATACTTCCCCAATTTATGTATTGTCAAATAGAGTAAGTATTACACCGTCTGCTCTACCTCCTGATGAGAAAGTCTGCTTTTATAGGTCACTTTAGAAATGCTGATATGATACTTAGGAAACATACAGCATATCCCTGGTTTACAGAACTGTACTATGATAACATTTTCTCGAGGTGATTTGGCTGGTATCGTACACACCACAGATATGAAGAAGCACAGCAGTGCAGCGCGTGAAGACGTCGCCTACATATGAAATATCACACACACTCTGTGAAATACTTCCAACACATACATGCTGTTTTCATACCAGCATGACCAAACATACTAATCTAACCAAGACTGTGACTGTGTCTCTAAACCATTTTAACCCTTAAGGTTCGCTTTAATAACACACACTCGTATGGCTCTGTGCACAAAATGCTCTATTCATAATCAAGCTTTAAAAAATAATATACATTAATATGATTTTCTACTTTCTCCGAGTTCATTGTTTGACCACCATCAGTCCTAATCCTAAATATCAATTAGTCATTCATTTTTAACCCTTTAAATACCAGGTTTATGTCATGATGCCACTATGGGAAAAAACCCCACAAGAAATTAGTTATTTTAATATACTCATGCTCAGTTTGGGTTTTTTTTTGATGATCACAGCCTGGGATAACACTGATTGTGACAGTGCACCTAGTGGAAATAGCATGTATTTTCTCCATATGTTAAATATGGTGTAAAATTACATTATCGGGTGGTAAATCTTATAAATTACAAATTCCATGGCAAAAGCCCAGAATGACACCCAAAAATAATACAGTTTGTGTTTTTATGCTTTGATGGCTGTGGGATCAAAATGTCAGTTTGAATGGGTTTCAATGGAGCATTTTTGCACTCAACAGTATGAATGTAACAAATTAGTTTCCACAGTGTATTTTAGATTAGCTGAGCTGGAAATTCCAAGATTAAACAAAAATACACAACCTTGCTAAAATGTATGCCATATGCATGAGCACAGCCAAAATTATCAAAAAATGAGGAATGAAATGTGCATAAAATGCACTAAATAGTTCCTAAGGGTTAAGTGTGTCATAGAAACATCCACTTTGGAAACAAATCACCCTAAACACACTGCCCATATTTAATCAATAGCCTACTGAATTGACGAGCATCCACGCAGCGGCATGGTTTTCAGGTATGTCCATTTCTGTCTTATCTTTAGATATTTGCACATAAGAGAAGTTTTTGGGCATACATCATCCAGCAACAACAACTGAATAAGCGTCAAATGAAATTCATTTTGTAATGTTCCTTTAAGGACACAGCTTATGCAGGAGGTCAGTGAAATGTGAAAAAAAAACAAAAATAACTGGAACGGCAACGTTTCCCAACAGATCCATGATCCCTGGACCCTTCGAGCTTATCTTATCTGTTCAAATAAATGACCAGCTGCTTCCATGAAAGCTGTCGCTGCACACTCGGTCACCGATTTCATCACCAAAATACATATTTTGAGAGTTTCTGTTACCAGAAAAAGAAACTCTTATCTAAAGCTAACAGGGCTGCTCTGACTGAGCCAGGGCAGGAGAGACGCTAAATAAACAGCAACATCCAAACTGCCAGAAACCCACATTTCAGGATTATCTGGTCCAAAGACTCAGACCTGATTTCTGACCCACCTAACTGACCATAAACACAAATAAAACACCTTGTTCATGTATCAAAGCCAAACAAGATGTTATGACTGACAACACTGGTAGTTTTTACTCAGTATTCATTAACTTTCTCTGGACTCATATTTGTAAGTCCCAACAAATAGAAAGTCGGGTTGTTAGAGAGACAACAGGCAGGTTTCCATTAACCCTCAAACTGCGCAAATTGAGATTGGGAATATAAAATATGCCTAATGAAAAGACGTCAATTTCAGAAAAAACCTCCTATTTATTGCAAGAAAGTTTTTGTGCTCGCATGAGGTAGTATTTCAGGCGATTCCAAAAAGCCATATTTTGCAAAACTACAATAGAAATATTTGTTTTCCCGCTTTTATAGGTCACCTGATGCTATGCCTATGTGCTTGTCAGCATTTTTTCAATTAATTGCCCAAAACTACTCCTTAAAAAATATTGTTCTCATTCTTACATTTTATTACAACTTGGCCACGGGTTCGGATAGGACAAAGTTTTCGGATCGTGGTCCACCAGTTGGTGATGCCTGGCTTACATTTAGGTACAGGTACATGTGATGAATCAGTAGTATGGGTGTTATTAATAGCCACCTCGGTGCATATTGGTCACGCACAATGTCAGGTGTTTTGTTGGAAAACCTCGCCGGAGAGAGACAATTTGTAAAACTGCTCCAGTTGGAGCGGGCTGTCGGACATGTCCACGCTGGAGCGGGCTGTCGGACATGTCCACGCTGGAGCGGGCTGTTAGACATGTCCACGTACTAGAGCGGGCTGTTGCTATGTTTCTAAAGGCTTTAACCCCTTAACAGGCATTGTAACAGCACAGTAGACATCTTTTGCTATCAAATTCCTTCACTAAAAACTTGGCAAAACCCAATGTAATTTTTTACTTTTTTTATAAAATGAATTTTAGTATTTGGATTATACTGTAATTCTGTTCAATTCTATTTTTAAAAAATTAGGGGGTTTTGACCATGCATTTTCAACAGATTTTTTTTTTATATGTTTATTTTTTTCTAGTTATTTTGTTTATTTATTTTGTTAAGTTTATTTTGTTTTCAATTCTTTTTTTATATAACATTGAGATTTTTTTAACCATAAATTCTATGCAGATTTTTTTCACCAGATTAATTTTTATTTGCATCTTTTCATTTGTTGTTTAAAATGTTTATTGTATGACTGTATTTTTTTCAGATTTCTATCATATTTTTTGCCCGACCGACTTTTGCCCTCTTTTTTTACAATGCATTATTCTAGGAAAATGTTGTTTTCTTAATAAAATGACGCATTTTGTTAACATATTCTATGGTCTATAATGTATCATTTTTTGCAAAAGTATTTGTTACTGCGACTGTTAAAGGGTTAAAACAAGAGATATATAATGTATATGGACAGGAAGACCATGTTTGGTATTTCCCTTGTTGTTCCTCTGTGTAAAGATCAGAAAACACACACACACACACATGCAGAAAGTATCTAATAATAGCAGCACCAGGTCTCCAGGTGAAGGGTTGAACAAACTGTCACTGCGTTCACTGGAATAACTCGATTCCTCTGTTTGCTCATCTGGACGTTCAGCTGAGTTCAGTATTTACCATCTTTTCTTTCCTCCACGTCACCCTCCGATGTTATTCTTTGGACCCTGAGTTAGAGTTTCTGTAGGTGGCGCTCTCCTCTCTGTCTGCTCTGCCCAACACTGCTCATCATAACTGTCCTACTGCCAACGGTTTATTTCTAGTAAAGATATAGTCAAATACAGCACAGGACTGCACACTGAAGTACTGCTGTAGCTCTCTCCGTACTACACACACAAAATGTATGTTGCAAAATATTTAATGTATATATATATATTTAAATTAGAATAAGATAAAACAAATAAAGCTGCAAAAAAGAATAAAAGAAAAAGAAAAAATGAATTTTCTACAAGAAGATATATTACGAAAGTTGATGAGGAACTTTTAAGAAGCTCATTAGTCTGCAAAATAAATATAAACATATTTCTGTAACAGAATTTTTAATATGTATGATTATATATTATGAACAAATACATATGCAGTTCTCTTAACATTTTCACACTTCTTAATAGATTTTTAGCATTTTTTTTAGTATTTTTCTATGTCTCTTTTTCAGGACATTTTTTTCAACTTTTACTTATTTCTTTCTATTTTGGAGGGTAATTTCTTGCCTGCTGATGCACATTGACTCTTTTCCACATTTTCAAAATAAATCAAACCAATTTGCTCAAGTTTTAAAGGTTTGAATGCTTGTGAAAGGTGTGTGAATGCTGCAAAACAAAACTGATGAAGATCCGGGTTTCAAAGGGTTAATCACACTGTCACTTTGTCTTGCAATTTTATCGTCATCATGTTTATCTTTTTTCATTTAAGCTGTATACAAATCATGTTTTTTTTTTTCATTTACATTCTTTATCCATGCTTATTTCTGTCCTTGTGCTGCTTAAAAACAGAATTTCCTCTCTGGCGATCAACACAAGTTTATACTATCTTCTATTTTGCAGAGACGGAGCTTTTATTTTTGTAATGAGATGTGTCTTTCTTATTTTACAGAGTGAACCACTTTTCTTTTTTTTCACTCTAAAAGCAACAACAATAAAAACAAAGAAATAAAAACTTTGAACATGGGGTGTTCAGAATTTAGGGTAAATGAATAGAAATAAAAATACAGATTTGAGTGATAGTCTCCTGAAGCCTAATTAAAAAGGTCATCCCAGTTCTCTACAGATGGGGCATCTGGCTGGAGCTTTTCTTGCAGCTAAACTCAGTATTCCTAATAAGTATTTTGTTTTTGTAGATGTTGAGAATAAAATGCCAACAGGAGCTCATCCCTCTTAAATGTGATTGTTATCCTAAATATAGTTTTGTTTTGTTTTTGTTTTTAATTTGACATTTGTTTACATACTGATATCCAGCTGATAAAAACATATAAACTCCTGCCTGAATCGTCTGCTGAGCATCATTTTAGACTCAGGAGTGATGATATCAGGTAGCTTTGAGGTTTGACCTGAGTCCTGACGCTCTCTCTGTCTGTCCCTCTGTCTCTGTCTCACCCTCCGTCTCTCTCTAGGATGTTGACCCTGTAGGTCAGCGACCCCGTACATCCCACACACCATGACCAGCGTCAACTCTCCAGCCTGTCTGCTCGCCCGCAATCACTTCTATAGAAGTATGTCCACACACACACACACACACACACACACAGGAGTAAAGGTAGCAGGAAATTGTAGGAGCACGTGTGTTTTTCTAGGAAAACTGAACCTCTGACCTCGCTGGCTGAACTCTGCCTTCCTCCATAGATAGCACTCAGTTATCTGGTTGATACTTTCAACACTAATGTACAGCCGATAAGTTTGATCTGGCACAGAAAGTAAGATTAATGTATATCTGTATGGAGCTGAACATGATATGTACAGCTAACATGGACTTTGTCAACACAACAAGGCAGTTTTTTGTCCGAAACGAAGTAAAAACCGTTACCAAAACTAGGGTTGAGATAAGTATCTGTTATTAGGGATAGGAACTTTTCATTTTTATTGGTACTGATACCACTATCAAGATACCTTACCGATCCCAATTTTTATCGATACTACTATTTGGTAAAAAGTAGTTTTAAATATGTATTATAAGATCTCTACTATCCATTTTATATTGGTGGGAAAACAAATTTCTCAGCCAAACAACTATATTATTCAAGTTTCTCGCCAAAAACAACATTTTCTTTTTCTTTTTGATTTCTCATTTGAACACATTATGATGATGAAAATAAATTATTTTTGCAACAAAAATTGCATTTCCCTTCATCCTTATGTTTATCTTTATTTTTTTGGTCCTTGGTTGGAAAAAAATAAGCAAATTGAAAAATGTCTGCTTGGACTTTTAACAGACCAAACAATTATCAAGAAAATTATCATAAAATGAACAAAGAAAATAATCCATTGCTTTCCAACCATAATTTTAATTTTAGATAAAAATGACACAATTAACTTGTTCTACCCATTTAAATGGGAATCTTTTCGTTTGTCGTTTTTGTTGGTAAAAATAATTTAAAAATCTTATCATCAGAATCTCTTTTTTAGTTCATAAACAAAACAATTAAGCAAATAAATGGATAAATAATTGGCTAATTAATTTTTATTGTCATATAGTTTTTTGTATTAGTTATACTAAAATTTCAAAAAATTATTTATCAACTAAGCCCTATAAACATGCAGGGAACCAAAACAAGTGATTTGAAGATGGCATCATACTGTTGGCCCGGATGTACATTTTAATGCGCATATTTTGACTAATTTATCACATTTTAGAGATCAAATAATTTATTAAAATATTAAGTAACTCACTGGCATATCAATCAATGGCACAAATTCACTCCAGCACCAACATAAATACATAATAAATAATTTGCCTTTGCCTGGAACTAAAAGAGGTTAACTGAGAAAACCCAAGTGAAATCTAAAAAAGATCCTTCTCACATGAACAACCATGAGCACGCATGCTTTAAAACATGCAAACATCCCCACATGAACACGAAACACACATGCCAAAAACACACACTGTACATGCAAACACTGAATCAGCACATACGCAGACTTCAGGTCTGGCTTTGTGTCGAGCTGCACGTGACTTTTATTACTTTCTGCTCACTTTGTGGGAAAAAGAGCATGTTTTTGAACGAGTGCCAAGAACACTGAAGCAGGTAGAAACTCACCTTAAGAGAAAAACAACAGAAAAACGTCAAAACATCACGCTTTGATGAAGTCCTCTGCCGTTGTTCACCTATGTTAAGATTAGTTTCTAACAGGGACATTTTGTCACTAGCAGCGTGGATATAAATAAATAAAGCCACACTAAAAAATAATAAATTAATGAATGTTGTTTTTTTTTTATAATAATGATTACTAAGTTAAAATAAACCTTTACTGATCCCCAGTGGAAATTCAAATGTTGTAAGAGATTACCCACAAATTACATTAAAATTTATAATAAAATAATTTAAAAAAAATTATAATAAAAATAAATTAGATGGCTAGAGAGAGGGGGTTATAAGTCCAGAAAATGTAATTTCTTATAATTTTCTGTTTACCTTTTTCATCACATCATTTTCTTTTTTCCTCTTTTTACCTTATTTTTAGGTAATTTTCAACATTTTTTGCTAATTTCTGGGCCATTTCTTGATGCCTTCTTCCCGTGTTTCTGACAGTAATCCATCTGACATCTTTTGGTTTCAAAGAGTTAAAGAGGAGCAGAGCAGAATCTAAATAGCAAAAATAAAGTCGCTTTTAAAGTTTTTCAAATATTTAGTGGTCTGTAGTGACCCGACTACATATTATGCTTCCTTTTTCTTTCTTTCCCATATTGTCGTCTAGTGTCTGTGTCACAGTGAATTTAGCTTTAAGTCAGTTAACAGTCTACCACCTCTGAAGAGTGCATGTCTCTCTCGCTCTCTTAGATTTGCCCCCCAGTCCGGAGCAGATGAAACCAGCGTTCAGCTGTCAGAACGACTCCGTCAGACACAAACAGAGACACATCACCCTCTGGGTCACCATGACCACGCCTCCTGGTAAACCCACATACATACACTGTAAATATAGTACAGTGCTGAATGCAGGGATTTACTGCCATTCAGATACAAAAGCTTTACTGCGGTCGCCCGCTGCTGTTGGCTGATAAGACCTGAATTACAGCCGGCGATCCAGTTCAGCCTGAAGGTATTGAGGTCACGGCTCTGAGCAGACCAGTCAACCGCTTCCATACCTTAACTGGGAACAACATTTCTATAAAACTGCTGGCACAAAGTTTGACATTGTCGCCTAAAATATTGTTGTGGTATTAAGATTTCTCTTGAGCGCAAGGGGCCTAAAGCATAAAAAAGGAAAAAACACTTAAATCTAAATTACATGAATGTGATGTTAAAGACTGCAATCATAAAAACTTTGTTCATTTTGTTTTTTCCTTAGTCAAAGCAATATATATACTCCTACAGCATTGCATTGCCTATCCATTGATCCATTAAATTTCACGTTCATCTCTTATCAACCGATTTATCAACAGTTGATTAATTGTTGTCATCCCCCGTGTAAACCAATCCACGCAGTGGTCAAATGTGAAAACGAAAATCTGTGTATTTCAAACATAACAATACATAATTCTGTACAGTCTCTGTTATGTAATGTTTTTGTTATATATTAAACTTATATTAAACATGATCATTTTTCGTAAACCTAACCAAGTTATTTTGTTGCAAACATCAAAACGCATGTTAGGTGGGCAGCTGTGCTGAAATAAGATGATTGAAACTCACATTAATTTACTTTTTTTTGTAAATTCTTCTAAAACTAGTCCAATGATCATTAAAATAAAATGCTGATAAGGATAACTGGTAAAATGCCAAATATGGGCCTTAATAACTGGCCAGGCCGATAATCTGTCAACCTCTAGTTTTACTTTAATAATCGCAGATTTGACTAATTAATGAAAAAGTGTGCACATTACACTCAACCAGCAGCAGGAAAGCCAGTCTGCAATACATGCAAACAAAATGTCTGCATGGAAGGAACTTTAACTTTGTAAAACCTGCGGGAGCTATTTTCATTTATTCATTATTTATTTAAATTTTTACTTGACTTTATAAAAAAGTTGCTGAGAACTTGCTTTATATGGTGATGAAAGTCTCAGTTTTGATTAAACATTTACTAACGACATTTAAAGAAAGTTTTGTGTTGGACTTTTTTATGTTTTAAATTCTAAATTCTGACACAAACATTTTCATTTTTATTGTAAATGCATATCGGTTCCAAATATTGGTTATCGGTCTCATTAAGTACTAATAATCAGTATCAGCCCTTAAAAAACAATATCAGTCAACCCATACTTTTGTGTCTCTGGTGTGGAAGTAGGTCTACAAGCAAGTCTATCTACACATGCACTCATGCTATATATACAAAGACACGACCGTCCACTCTGAAAGTAGGTCAGTATTCAGTCAATCACACATGTTCACACATGCACTCTTAATGCAAGCGCCAGAGGAAAGTGGTCTTTTTAAACCAGGTCAAATGTTTTTCCAGACACGGTGCAGAACAGTTTGGACTTGAACTCTTAACACTGGAAGACTTTACCAACACGTCTGTGTCTGTAAGCTCATTCTTTCCAAATTAAGATGTAAATCTTTCAAGAAAAGAGGCCACAAATAGAAAGTTTCCTTTCTAAAAAAAGACAAAGCTGGGGTGGGGGTGGATATATATTTTGTGCTCTCTTTGGTGTTCATTTATAGCAGCAGGATTTTGTAACGGTAACCTCTGAGGCTGATTTTTTCTATTTTCTATAACTCCCCCATATTTTGTTACCTAAATCTAAACTCGACCGTTAACAACATCAGATGTTACAATGTGTTTCAAACAATAGTTAAGTTCATGTATCACTCTGCTTTACAGCTGCTCTAAACTGTTATTTAGGCATGCATTAACTGTTGGTATAATCTAACATTTAGATTGTATTCATGTTTAAAGAGGAAAGAGGAAATCCAGTCTGACCGGTATCATCATGAAAAAACTACCCGAGCAAAATTTTCCATAATGCAAAATCCGTCATCCTGCAGCTCAGGAGGGAAGCAGCTGCAGCCGGACGGGTTTCGGTAAACCACAGACACTGTCATACACAAACCGTCTCATGCAAGTCGAGATGACAGAGATCACGGCAGTGAGCGGACACACGCCGGAGCAACATACAGTCTGATCACACAGGCCTCCAAGGCGACTGTTAACACTCTCTTATTTCACTGGAAATACACACATAAACGTTCATGATACTAAGCAGCTGGTCTGTGTATAACACGAAGACCGAACTTACACAGATCAGCAGGCAGCGTGCAGGAAATGTGTTTTTGTGCTGCGAGGCACAATAAACTAACAAATCATAATATGTTGTCACCTGAGGTCGTACCTTTGTACTGTATATCAGCACAACTGTGATTATCAAATCACAGTGAGTGACTTAAGATAAAATAGAAAGAAGGTGATATGATACTTCCCTCCCAGTTTGCAATGACCAGTGCTCCCAGTGAGCAAGGGAGAACTGCAGTGTAAGGTGAGCTGCGCAGCCTTCGAAAAAAAACTTAATATCGAATTTAATGCTTTTTCACATTCGCACATTAAGCAAATACTTTTAAAAAACTTTGGACAAAAAGCTCATGCATCTTATACAGCTGGCCTCTCTAACTATACGATATTCAAAATATGGCTTTAGACTAAAAAAATTAACACTTTGTGTTTCCCTCTCTTCCCAGGATTCCCCGGTGGCATCAACACCAAAGGATTATGGGTCAATATTGTCCTGGGCTCCTCTTCCTCTCCTCACTTATCCCCCTCCAAACCAACCAGCTCTGCTGACCGGGGCGTCAAGTAGAAGGAAACAAGCGCACCTCATCGGTTCAAAGACTGAAAGGAAGTTAAGAAATCAGGATCCCTTAACTTCCCCCTTTTCTAAGCATTCTTGGAAGCTCAGGATTTGACAGCCTGAGTCAAATGGACAAACACAGACGAAGTGGACAACTTTTTAACTAGAAAGACACTTAATTATCGCTGTTGATATCGAATCCTGTTGATACAGTGAAACATGTTCTTTGTATATTTGCAATTTATTGAAATCAGAGGCCTCATGTGGAGTCAAAAGTTGCCAAATATCAACAAAAAGAAGGATTTTGGCAATGACATGGCACAGTTTAAACCACTCGCCGCTTTTTCATGAAGCAAAGTGGCTAAAATAGAAAAAAAATGTAAATGAAATGTGGAAGCTGGTCCTACAACTGTGCGTAAGTTTTGTTTTGTACGATTTTTTTGGCAGCCAGTCATTTAAACTCCTTTCTCCAGTTAAATGTACAGTTACTAAGGATAATAAAATATACTGTACGTTATAATTCGCAGTAGGACCAAATGTCTTTTTTGTTTTACATTCGAAACTTCTTTTGAGCTTTTTTGTTCTTTTCATCGAAGTTTGGTGTCTGTTGTCAGAATTTGGGATAACATCATCACCCTAAAATAAATCTATTAAATAATTCTCTATTTAAATAAACTGATTCATCAAATCAAATAAGTTAGTCTTTATTACCATCAACTTTCTTAATTTAATTTTTGGTGCTTTTGTTTTTGGAATGCCAAAAATCAGTTGTAGAATAACACATTAGCATGTCGTGAATTTTGGAAATGATTACATTTATATTTTTAAAATCAATTTTGAAGAAAAAAAGAAGCTGTGCAGCCTTCAAATGTTGATTTGAATGACAATGTAATGAGTCAGGCTTCAAAGCTTTGAGCCATTCAGTAATTCACAGAAATGTATTTAAATTTGGCTTTTATAGCTGGTGTTGTTGTTTTTAACTCTTTGAAACCTGAGAAAAGAGGCTTTATTTAAAACATGGGAAGAAGGCAATGAGGAACCTAGGAAGAAATTACCCAAATATTTGCACGAAAAAAAGGTGAAAAGTACAAGAAATATACCTAAAAATGAACAGAAAAAAAATACAAAGAATAAAAAATAAAAACAAAACCCAAAAACAAAAAGGAGAATTACCCAGGGAAAAGTGCTTAAAAATAATAATAAAATATTTTAAGTATAACTTAGATATTTTTTGATGTTTTTCCCTACTTATTTAAAATTTTAACTACTGATTTCTTACAATTTGCCAAGTTTTCAAAAGAGAGCAAACCAATTTGCTCTGGGTTTAAAGGGATCTGATCGCAGCACAAAAAAGTCACGTCGATCCAGGCTTCAAAGGGTTAATACGGAAGAATAAAGTTAGCTGCTCAGCTCTGACGTCCTGAATAAACCTGCAGAATTATGTCAAATTCACTCATTTATTCACTGATGGCACCGTACAAGGTGCCTCCTGCTACTCAGCAAACATTTAAACGTTATTATTATTATTATTATTACGTAACATTATACTGCTGATTTCAACTTTATTGGCCGACACTACAACAAGGGAAACAAAACACGAAAAGATGTTGGGACACAGAGGGAGGAGAGTCACGTAACAAGTGACTGAGACCCAAACAGAGAGGAGAAAAATCGACTCCTTCACTCCCACTTTTCGATGACCCTCTGAGCACCCGGTGACCTGGAAAAACTGCAGCGTAGGAGGACGAGCGGCCGCAGAACAAATCCTCTTTTGAACCTTTCAACATGGTCATGTAGAGAGGCCACTTTGCAGCATTGTTTGTCTTTCCTCTGTTTCATAGAGACACACAGAGACTGAGGGGGTGAATGGGGACAGTGGCGCTTATACAAACCCATTTTACAGTCAAATAGGAAAATCCGTGCGTCAGGATTTGCGCTGCACTACAGTCAGCAGAGAGATTTTTCCCTGCATGTCAGGAGAACTGAGCCAGAAGATAAAAGGGGGTTTGTGGAAATGTAGTTTTTGGGGGCGGCAGAAGTTAATTTATGTTTGCTTTCTGCATCGTCATCACCACGTCAGTGTGCACGGAGGTGCAACCTACTCCTAGCACCGAGTGTAAAACAGCAGACGGCTGACAGCTTGCTCCCAGTTTGGAGAAGAAGTTAGGAGCACTGATGCAGAAGATAACTGCTGAGGACAGAGACAGCAGCAAAATGCCTTTTAGACAACAACAACATTAATACACTTTTAGTGTACACCTATATTTGGGTATATGCACCACAGACAGCTCTTGCCAACGCCGTACATTGCTTTCTTCAACGCCACCAGACTCCATTAATGAAAACAGTCATTTTATCTCACTGAACACAGGAGCTGAAAGAGCTGAATGAAACAATAAAGCACATATGCTTAAGAAATTACAAGTAGAATTGTTAATAAAACTTCATTTTTTACAGCATTGCAGCAAGAGTATGTATAATTAAAAACAAGATCAGACTTATACAGTTTAATCACAGTCAGCTCTGCCAAAGAGGTGAGTCATGTTAGTCTGAATGCTGTTAAGCAGCATATTCGGCTAAAAAAAGAGCAGCAGTCAGCTATTTGATATATGATATATGACAAACTAGCGTGACAAGAATGACCTAAAAATTAAGCGAGAGGCCATGCATCATTAAAAAAAAGCTGCATATGTATTTCAGTAAGCTAGATCACACAGGGTGGAATTAGTACTGGACAATAAATCGTTATTATATTAAAATCATGATTATCTGGCCAGATTGGATTTTGGATAAATAATATTGTGTGTCGTGTTTTCCTGGTTTGAGAGGCTGCATTACAGTTTCTGACCTTACCAGACTGTTTGTGCTGCTCTATTTGCCTTTACTGACTTACTCATTATATTCACAGGACTGATCATTAATTATCAAAAATCCTGTTGTATTAACATTATGGGAAATCACCAATAGTCAACCTTATAATATTGTCACACTATCGATATCAAGGTATTTGTCATTTGACATTTAGGCCCTACTGTATCTATGAAGTAGTAGTAGACGTAGTAAGAAGTAGTAGTAGTAGAAGTAGTAAGTCTAGAAGTATGTTGAAAAACGATAAGATAAGATACAAGAGGGGCTGACACAAGTTCCTAAACAATGGGAGTAATTATAAGGTAAGATAAATGTCGTAAAATAAGAACAGAAAGAACATCAGCATATCAAAAAGCCCATAAAAAAGCCATATTACATATGATATTGAGAGTATCTGCACAACGTAGAACAAGTGGTATTGCACATATATTCAAAAGCAATATTGCACATGATGTTGATATTATTGACCTCAGTGTCCCACATTTCAGCTGTCTAACAAAAGTATCCTGGTTTACTATTGAGTTTGCCACAAAGCCGAAAATTATATTAAATTCAATTTTACTATTTGCCCGATAGAGCAACTTGTTTCGCAGCAAATGTAAAAATATAATACAAACACATAAACTTCCAACAATATGACTCAGAAACGTACAGCAGTTTACATTAACCTACAGACAGGGTGGGCTACACCTGTGACAACACAGAAAAAGCGAGTACAACCAAAAAGCAACAGGGCAGCCACCAGATGGAAAATATCCCATAAATTAACATGGAGCTTAACAATCCTGATACTCAAACATAAATATTCACATTTCTCCACTAAATCAACAGCCTGAAACAACGAAAGCTGAATCCAAATGCCAAAATGGAAATGATTCAATTGGTGCCAAAGCATTAATGCAGGTAGTCCTTATTTAACCCTGCAGAGGCCACAAGACAAACGAACCACAAACTGAAGGCAGCCATTAGCTCAGCAGCACAGAAGCTAGCACACACAAAAACATCAACAAAACATCAACAAACAGCAGCACAAACAGCTCCTACCTTAGTGACGTATCTTCAGGTAATCTGGACCTCTGGAAACATCCGGTGATCTCCAACGGCAGCACCGGAAACTCCGACTTCCAGCTCCCGCAGCCGCCGGTTAACGGATTAGCATTAGCATTAGCCCGTTAGCTAACTTTAAGTAGTAGCAGCTAAAAGCGACACTAATATAAATATCTCTCCGTGAAATAAAATAAAACCTACATAAAGCAATGTAGCCCAACTGTGTGAAGGTTTATTAGTTTGCTTGTGACACGAAATGTGCGGTAATTGTGGTTAAAATGTGTTTAGAGCTTCTGAGCGCGATAACCGATAACCGAGCAAACAAACAAATGAGGAGGGGCGGAGATCCGAAGCGTTTAAATATCCCGCCTCATTTCAAGAGGTGTGTTTGATTTATGCACCGGGGCGGGGCGGAGCAGGGCGGGAAGTAACCCCGCTACAAGCAGCCCACTGTACTTAAGTACTTATTTTGAGTACTTGAACTAAACTTAAGTATTTACTTTAAGTACTTGAGCTTAGCTTAAGTATTTTCACTTTCTGCTACAAATACTTATACACCACCACGCATCAATGGCAAATACTGTACTTTTTATTTTACTACATTTTTTTTAATGCTTTAAAGCCTAAGCAAATGGCTGTTTTTTGGAGGGGGTTTTGAGAACGATTGCAAGCAGGCAACGAGCAACTTTATGATTAATTACTCAAAATTAGCACAAAATTTGTAAAAAAATAATAAATAAAAAAAAAAAAAAACATTTTTAAAAATTAAAAAAAAAAAAGGAAAATTACCTGAAAATAGGCACAAAAATAATAAAATAAGATAAAATACAAAATAATGTGGCATGATTTTAAATATGTAAATAATATTATATTTTCTGAAAATCTCCCCTCATTTTTTTCTAATAATATTTTTTTCCTAATTTCTTGCAGTTTGATAGGCACCTCATGTCAAGTTTTTACTTTGCCTTTTTTTAAAGAAATGTTTTTAAAAAGAAACCAATAATTTTTCAGGTTTCAGAGGTTTTAACGCTTCTAAAAGGTCTCTGAACACAGGACAAGAAAACTGATGACAGTCCAGGAGTTAAAGGGTTAATAACTTAAATTATTTCATTTTTTATTTTTATTTATTTGCACAACTGTGTGTATCATAAAGAATTTAGTGCACAGTGGAGTCAGTGCTCACTTTTCCAATGTAGGTCAAACGTAATTTAACAGTTTCAAACACAAGCCTGCGTGATTTCAGGTTTTTACTTTTAGACGGTCCACTCTTCAGAGTTAGCCAAACCTTTAACATCAAAAGCTGGCAATTATTTATTTAATGATTTTGAAAGCACATTTAGTGCCAATGTTTACTCTTCAAAGAGTGATAAATGTACAAAAAGTGTTTATTTTGGAAGAAAAAGTTAAAAGTTGAATCCGTTTAAATCTGGTTAAAAGTTAAATTCAGGGGAAAAAGTCTGAGGTCGCAGCTGAGCCACGTTTTTCTGAGGAATGGTTTTATTGTTCGTATAGGCTGCTGCACTGGTTCCAGATGTAGTGGGTGTTTGGCTGCTGAGCAAACAGTTACATAACCTCAGACTCTGGGTCCAGCAGCAGCAGTTAGAGGATGTGAAGTGCTGCTTTTCCACTGTTTACTTTGCTCCCAGAATAGCCCTGTACAAAACCAGTCAACCACTCCCTGGCAAACACTGACCGTCCTTATATTTCAACCAACAACTACTGACACACCACTTATTTTCATAAATTATTAACAGAAAATGTTCTTAAAAGCACTAATTTAAGCAGCATGTGTTCTGGGACTAAACTTCTGTCGTGTTACTTCAAAAAAATATTTTTTACTTTTTGTTAATCGTATTCTGAGGGCACGTTTCTGCCTTAAATGTGAGACTAACAAAAGACCCAAAACCAAACATTAGGCTGCAAGAGTCTACTTTATTGCATTTGCAATCACAAGGTGACAAAAGTGAAAAAATGTTTAACAAAGGCATGTGGATGTGTATGCACCACAGTGTCTATGAAACACAGTATTACAAACACAGTACAAATGTTAAAAAAAAAACACAAAGGAGCTTATCAGTTGCATCTTCTTATTTTTTTTGTTTTTAAATTCTTTTCTTTTTCTTACATGGTAGTCAATAAAAAAACACAAGGTTACAGAAACAAGTAAGGCAGCCTTTAACTACGATGAATAAAAAAAAAAACTAAAGGTTGTAAACGGGACACCCTCCCGTCACCTAGCGTTGGTCGTTGGTTTGTGATTTCCCCCCCAGAGGTGCGGCGTGGATCAGAGTGAGGCTGCGGGATCAGGAGGAGGTGGGGCTTCCTGCTTCGCTGCTCTCGCTCACCTGGCGTTGCATCACCATCTCCCTGGCAACGCAGGTGATCTGACCGTTCGTCACTGCACCTGGGACCCCCGCCCTGAGAGACAAAGAGAGGGATTGTGAGAAGCTTTTTGTATATATATCCTTTAAAAGCTTTTCTTAATAGTGTATAACAGAGAGGGTGCGTGTATGTACAGAGTGATATATGCACACAGGGGCAGGTCACAGCCTGTCGACACATCAAACAGGAAAACCAGGACAGATCTTTGTGTCTGCACCATGAATCAGTGCCGTAACCCTTTGAAACCTGGAGCAACACTTTATAGAGCTGTTTTCAGACACCTTTCACAAATATTTAAACCTCTGAACCCTGAGCAAATTGGGGATTTTTTTTCCAAACTATGGGCTTTTGCAGAGCTCCAAACCGTGACTGTTACGGTACATTTTGCATAATGCAAATTGCATCCTATTAACATATAAACTGGAGAGATGTTAGTTTGTTTCCAGCTTACGGAGAATAAATGTGTGTGTTTGTATCTGCAGAGCTCAGATTGCAGCTATTTAACGATAGTTTAAAGGATTTAAAAATACCATGATCTATATCGTGTATCGTGATATAGCCTTAGAAATATTGCTTAAGTTGGAGAGCAGCAACTGAGCATTTAAGACACTGAAAGGATTATGGCCAGGATTAAAATAATTAAGATACACTGGCAGTATTAGGGGGTGAGTCAGCTGTGTGTGTGTGTGTGTGTGTGTGTGTGTGTGTGTGTGTGTGTGTGTGTGTACATGTACTTACTTTTGCTGTGCCTCCTCAGTCAGAGGGGTCATCCCTGGCTGCTTCCCAAAGAAGAAACTGGACCACCAATGGCCAGAGTCCTGTTTGGGGAGTCCTGTGGAGGCAGAGAGTAAAGACACATGTTTATACAGGCAGCACAATAACCACTATACTCTATTTACTACTGTCTATTTACTTAAAACATTTGTGTATTAATTAAGCATTAAAAACTCCAGGAGAGCGTGTTTCAGTTAAAGCTCCTTTGCTCTTCATAATGGGCTAAAAAAACCACCAGAGAGTCACTGAAGCGAGACGGCAGGCCGAACACGACAGTGACAGCAGGTTTAAGTGTGTGTGTTCAGAGGTTTAAGAGTGGAGTGTGTGTTTCGTCAGCTACACTCTGACGGAGACATGACTCAGGTTTCCCCCCCCTCAGGACTCGTGTTTGGATGCTTGTCAAACTGAGTTTGACACCGCGGGCACCATCTGTTAACATGTTAACAGCTGCATTTACATACAGTACAACTGCTGTGTGCCAAAATTAGCTTCTAGGTCAAAACCAGCCTCAAAGTGGTGCCAGTTCAGGATGTATGTACAGTGTGTGTATATATATATATATATTTATATAAAATATATATAAACTGGCAGCACTTTTGAGACTGGTCTTGACCTAGAAGCTAATTATATATTGTATATATACGCATATATCTCAGCAGTCACTGATCTCTCCTCACAGTTTTTGATAGTCTGCAATGTGAACTACTTTCCAACATTTTATTGAATTAAAAATCTAATTCAAAATATAAACCAAGTAATCTTTGGTTATAACACAAACATTTAGAACCCTCTGATCAACTGAATACTGTACAACCTAATAAAAAATGTTCACTACGACGTCAGCGTGGATAACTGGCAGTTAGTTTCAACAGCGCAGGTTTGTTAAATTACAATCAGAGAAATCTCATGATTCCAAAACGTACAACGTATTTCACGACATTTCCACGATCGGGAAATATGATTGTAAATTTCATGACTTTGCCAGGTTAGTCGAGGGAACCCTAAATAAACATTGTGGTTCAGGCTGGAGCTATAGTTTTGTTTTGGTTTTTTTTGTAATTTTTTTTATTAAATTTAACTTAAAAAAGTGATAAAATAACCAGTATTAAATGGCGTGTGTGCTGCACTGTCTACACACACACACACACACACACACACACACAGCCATATTTACCCTTTCACCTACTTTCATATTTAGTGTGGTGTTGGTGTGAAAATTTGAGCTGACCCGGCGGTACAGCGGGCCGGCCGACACAAACCCTGAGCCAGCACTTATCTGCTGTCACCAGATGGTTTTCGCATAAAGCCGCGCCGCGACGCTGATCTGGGATTACTGGTGAAGTCAGCGGATATTAACTGGTACTGAGGGTCGTGTTGCTGTTCACGACGCACGTGTGCCAAAGCCGAGGTGGTTTTTCGTGTTAATACCGACATCTGAATCCTAGCTGCACGACTGAACAACAGCTGCTAATCCTGACAGGAGAGTGAAAATACCCAAAAAAACTTCGACCGAAACGAGATCAGACATGGACGAGGGTGATTTTCAGATGACTCAACCGTAGTGACTGAGGCAACAACTGAGTCAACCACAGCAACCACGAGGTTACTGAAAGTGAAGCTCTGCCCTCGATTTCACCAGATCAGAGCGCAGCAGCGTGATGTCGACTGAACAATGTCACAATATTCTCGTGTTGTTACATAATCTGCACACAGGATGTGGCAGAGATCCTCTGACAGACAGAAACATCTGGATCTGGTAAAGACACACACGCTTGTGGTCGTTGTTTTTTTCTCTCCAGCGGAGCAGACTGTTCTCTTCGAAATCACAGCCAGTTCTTAGATGAGTCACTCGTTTTTCTTTCTCCAAGGAGAACCCGTGAGCGTCGTTTCTAAACTGATCAGCAGTCAGTTAATTTGGGGACACAATGTTTAGCCAATAATAACCCAGGATGATACGACCTTGTATCTAAATCTTTTAACGCTGGGCAAACTGGTTTGATTTATTTCAACGTATGGGGAAAGGCAATGAGCAACTGTGCAAGAAATGTCCCGCAAATTAAAAAGAAATTGAATGTTTCTTTTAAAAAGATCTGGAAAATGTCCAAAGAACAACATTTATAACATCAGAATTATATATTTTTAATTATTTTTACAGAATTGTAATTTTAAGCAGATTTTTCCGGGTCAATTCCTTGTTTTTTGGGGGGGGTTTAATAAAAACTTACTGCCTACTCCATCCAGTAATGACCACAAACATAATTGACACACACAATTTCAAAGGATTGAGACGAGTTTCTACGATGGTCGAAGGTCTTTTTAGAGGCTTTTCCATGCTGACAAACATTTAAGTGAGACAAAAAAAGATCTCAAGAAATGTTTTTTTGTTTTGTGGACGTGAAAACACACCTGGATGGTGAGGGATGACCTCTCCGCTGTACTCCGAACTGCCACAAGAGCTGCTACTGGACGTAGAGCCGATGCGCCCTGCAGAAGAGAAAGAGCAGAAAATCAGCCGAAGAGGACGGGGTCGGTTTAATCCATAAATCTGAAAAGATTAAATGTGACAGGTGGAGGGATCCCAGTTTATGTGGCAAGATTACACCTGAAGTATTAATGCCTTCATCAAGCAGGAGATCGACCCGTTTCATTTTCTTTCTTCCTTCTATTTATTTTTATCGCATATTATGGTTGTTATTTCTACGTGTTTTACACTTGCACTTCCACTTTTTTGACTTTTGTTGTTTAATGTCTTTACTGCCTCTGGCCTGTTTGCAACTTCAAAGTTATGGTATTCATGTTCTTAATAATGGATTTATTTTTTAACTTATAAATATGTTTAATGTATCTTTTTTTCGGTTTATTGTTAGGTTTTAATTTTTAGCACTTTTTTCATTTAAAGCACTTTGACTTAAATTGTATGTATGAAAGGGGCTGTACAAATAAAGATTACAATTATTATTTATTATCATCCTTTTAAAATGAGAGGGGGGGGGGTGTTCAGAGGGATACAGGAAATTAAAATCCATTTTTGGCCTCTTACATAACGACAGCCTGACGGGTACCTCTGGAGCTTTAATGCACACTTCTGATTTGATTCACTGAGACGGGTTACACGTCTATTTTGGCACTCTGGGAAACCCACGGAGAACGAATCCATGACATATTCATGAAGTCGAAGAACTCTTATGACTTTAGATTTTAGACTCTAGCGTGAAGTTTTTCCGGTTACAGAAGCAAAATAAGAGCAGAAGAAGAGTGTTGTTTGGATAAAACCAATTGTTATTTCCCCCTCAGGCGGCTCCACTAAAAACAAGTCTGGCTGGAATCTGGCCTGTCCTGACGCAGGACTGCTCAAAACCTCTAAACGGTGAGAAACTCCTGTAGTTTCAGGGAAAATCTATCACTTGTGGGCTCAAATTCTTTCACTCTGAAAAGCATAAACCACACATGCAAATCATTTTTCATTCAAAGAAACACATGGTGACTCATTTAAGCACTTCAGGGGGTTTTATCTAGTGACAATATCAAGGAAATTCAAAGGCAGAGTAATACAAAGTCACCAGACAGGACGGAGGAGTCGGTCTGGCGAGATAAAGGAACACAGAAGGAGACGGACTCACTTCGGTAGTAGTCAGTGGTCGCCACGAGAGATCCGCCTGCTGGAATAGCTGCCATCCTACTGTAGTTGGTCACTGTACGCTGTGCTTGATGGAAACCTACAGACAGAAAAAAACAGCATGAGTAAGCACAGGCAGGAACATATTACTCAGCATAAGACCGGAGACTTTTTTAAATATTTTGTTCCACATAAGTGACACAAACCGGTCCAGGCCAGAAACTGTGATGACAGAATCATCACAGTTTCTGGCATGGACCGATGAAGGCTTCAACTAGGTATTATGTTATACTGCGAATTCTACATCTGACATGATAAAATATCATCATTTTGAACATATTAAGGTTACAGCATAAAAATAAAGACATTAGCAGATCTTGGCTAATAGCTGAATTGCAACATGACTGTAATTAAGTTTAACAATAAGAGAGAGCAAAAAAAACGAGTGCCAGTGCATCGACACTGTGGAAAATGATCATTATATTAAAACTGATGTGATTATATAGGATTGAAATGTATTAATACACTGATTTTTGAAAACACCTTTGTGTAATGATATGTATAATTAACCATTTATTGAAATCAAGCCTACAACTTAATGTTGTACTATTATTGATTCATGTTTTAATTAGTTCTTCAAATTGGTTAAATAATTATGAAAAATGTCCACCGACAGTTCAAATGGGGTTTTTTTGTCCAACCAATAGTCAAAAAAATCTAAAGATACAGTTTACTTGAAAACACAGAAATTTTGGCTTTTTAAATGAAAAACAAAAAACAGTTAATCAATTAATCACCTAGTTGATTCACGTCTAATAAAATATAATGTACTATGAATCAGATAGCTGACTAATCTAATCCTCTCTACCTTTGCATAAGCATTTACATATAAATAACTGTATATGTTTTATTTAAGTGCTCTGTTCTTATTTTAATATTTGTATACATCTTCTGCTTGTAGCCTAATGGGACTACAATTAATCATTCATGTAAAATATAAACCTTGTTATAAACATTGTTATATCTGTAAACTATGATTGTTTTCATAATCAGTGTATCATCACTTTTAACGGTTTCCTTTGTTTATGTTTCTTGATGAACAAATTAACACTATTGATTTTTAATCAGAATTATGGTGATTAGTTAAAAGATCAATTTATCCTTTCAACGCAGATTAAATGTCAGAAAATGTTACCGAAAATTTAAGAAAAACATGGTGGACTCCAGCTGTTAGGCGCTGCAAAGAAAAACAGCCTCAGGGATTTAAACAGAAAAACAAATGTATGAATGAATATAGTCTCGCTGCCAAAATATGAATAATCTATGAAACCACAGAGAGTCATGGTGGTTTTTGTTGCTGTTTTTTGGTAATATTACAATACTTTGACGTCCTCCCTGTAATGACGTCATGCGGGGTCTTGTTTACATTAGACACACTGCACCAAACCGACATTTTTATCTGCTATATGACAAACACTGCGACAAAATCTAAATTTAAAAACAGCTTTTTGGTGGTAATTAAAGGTTGTTTAAATGGGAACAGGGATGAGGATTTGTTTTTTTAACTTCCTCTTGTAACGGACATTTAGTCTTTTTCTAACAAAGACAAAAACCCGTTTGTTGACATTAAATATGTCAGTTATCGTGTGTGTATGGACACCGTGATATCAGTTAACACTCGTGAATATAACGAGAAAACACGACATACATGCGTTTAATGCGCTTTTTAACAAACCAAAACAAAGACTCTACAGCAGCTGCCGTTAAGCTAACTAGCTTAGCATCGTTAGCCCCCCACCCTCCGTTAAAAAACAGTTACCACCATCTTAACACACGGCACGCGGGGGAAACCCTCACCTTTTTGGGGAGCCAGACGTGCTCGATGTTCAGTAGCACCCAATTCAACTCAGTCGGCGAGGCTGGGGGAGTAAACGCTAGGCAACGGGGCCCATTTGAAAATAATTTTTGGGTAAATGTAACCCTCCAACGTCCGAGAGGAGATCAGCGCCGCTTCTTCTGAGGTCTGCCGGGGCTGCGCGAGCTTATATACGCAGAGAGGTGGTGACGTATGCAGCGAGGGGGCGGGGCGTGAGATCCGCGCCGGTGTCACGGTGAACTTTATTATTAAAGTCAGCGCTGTTTTATCAAGACACGAGCCTAAAGAGGGAGAAACAAAATCAAATAAATAAAAATGCCACTGTTTCACATTCATATGTAGTGTTTTTTAATTAATATTGCTGCTGTTTTCGTGTTTATGTTGCATTTTACTGATGCAAATGTTTAAGGGACTGTTTTTTAGTTTAGAGGAGGGAGGGTAGCTGCTGGTGACTTCCTCTTCTTTTTCTATCTCAACCCTCCCCAAAGCTACAGTTATTTTTAATTAAGTGACTGGCGGAAAATGCATGACCCTTAGAAGTGAAAATTTGAGACAAAATCATGGATTTGTAAAAATAATAATAATAATAATTATAAAATTAATTAATAAAAAAACAAGATTGTTTTTTGTGCTTGCTGAGATGAGAAAATTAAGTGATTTTGATGAAATATCAGTAGTTTAAAATCAGATTAGGTTATTGTTTTGTTTTTTCCTGATGTGTCCAAGGGCCATACAAAAGCATGTGCGCGCACACACACACACACACACGCACATACTTTGATAGTATGAGACAGGTTTCTTGATCTGATTCAGACCTCCGTTTTATTAACCATATTTTAAAACTTTAAAACTCATCTCTTTTCTTTTAACATTATGATGACATGCCTGCCCACGCTGCTTTTTAAGGTTTTTGTTGTATTTGGTGTTTGTGCAATGGTGTTTTGATTTTATCAAGATATTCTATGTTATATTAATCTTTTATTCTCCTACTTTTTGATGTGTTTTTATTCAACATGCCTCTGTTCTTATTCATTTAATGTGAAGCTGTGCTCTTTACATTAAACAGACTTGTCTCTACATGTTTTACCAAAACCTCCCAACCTGAACACTGAGCGCTGAACAAAGAGCCCCCTCCTGTGGTTTTATAGGCGAATTGCAACAGTGTCATCGTCCAACAGTTAAACGCAGAAACACATTTAAATAAAACTGTAATAGATTTAAAAAACGGTGCAAACACGAATACAGATGTTTTCTATAAATATCTGTGTGCAGATAGAAAGGCGTTTATGTTAAAACTTTTCTTCATTGTTATGCATCTTCTGTTGTTACGCATCATTATTCCTCGACAGGAGATTTTAAAACTTAAAGTGAAGCTATTTTAACCATTGAGGTCGTGAAATTGTCTTTTTTTATTGCAGATATCTTGAGCAGTCTATACAATAATCCCTAATCTTTCTGATTTTACATTAACTGAATAAGATAAAGTCAAAACGTAACTTCGTTGTCGGCAGGATTCGAACCTGCGCGGGGAGACCCCAATGGATTTCTAGTCCATCGCCTTAACCACTCGGCCACGACAACATGAAAACTTTATTTAAAAAATGATCTAATCGAATCTCGCGATATCTTGTGCAGGAAGCAAATTTTGTGTTATGTTTGTTTATTTAGTTTTAGGGGCGATTATGTTATTTTTTGTGGTCGATTGCATCGCTGTGACAGAATTAATCATTTGTACTAATTTGTGTCATTATTTTAGGTTTTATCAGTTTTGGTCATCACTTGCTACCTTATACACAAACTGAATTTACCGTTTGAAAAAGTGAAAATTGTCAATAAAAAGTAAAAAAGAAAAAAAAAAATAGCAAAACATGACCCGCCCCTCTCTGCTTCACTCTGCCTCTGATTGGCTCGCACTTATATTAAAATAGCTGTTTATTGATTTGTATTTGTCGTCTTTAACGCTTAGTTTTGATATTACACACATTTGTATTGTTCTACGCACAAAATGCACTTTTCAAAATTAAGCTTGTAAAATTTATTTTACATTATTATTTTCTACTTTCATTGAGTGTATTCTTTTTAAGAGGTTTTTGTTGTGATGACACTTGTTTTTGGATGAAAAGGGAAAGAAAAACAAAAAAATTGGTTTAATCAATATACTATACTGATTTCTGACTCACCTTACAGACCATAACCACAAATAAAACACCTCGTTCATGTATCAAAGCCAAACAAGATGTTACGACTGACGATATTTATTTTTTGTTTTACTCAGTATTCATTAACTTTCTCTGGACCGTGATCATATTTCTAAGTCATGTTGTTAATGGTAGACTAATAGAATAGGCAGATTTCAATTTACCCTCAAAACCTCGTTTATAGCAAAAAGGTTTTTGTGCTCGCCTGAGGTGGTGTTTCAGGCGATTCCAAAAACACCAAAAATTATTATTATCACTATATTACATACCAAGTAGGCTTTCATTATTTGATTTTTTTTTTATTTAAATTGTTATCACAGGGTGGGACATGTCCATGTAAAATGGGCCAAACCGTCCCTGAGGTTTTACGAGCATTTTAAAGGGCAGAAGATGCTCAAAAAATTCACTAAATTTACGCGCATGTCAACATCTTAATATTTAATGAGTCTCCTGATCAATCAAACCAAAGAAGGCAGCAGCGCGAGCCAATCAGAGAGAGAGTAGGGCGGGTCTTACCCTGAAACACATTTCAGCAGCAAATCAAACAAAAAAAAAATTTTTTTTTCTCTCTTGCACACAATCATTTTCATATCTGAAAATCTGCTCTTCAGCATCCCTGGTGGTCTAGTGGTTAGGATTCGGCGCTCTCACCGCCGCGGCCCGGGTTCGATTCCCGGTCAGGGAACTCCTGTTTTCGCGAAGTTCACAGGGTCAGCAGTCATATGTTGCTGGGAATAATGTGACGCCGCCTCCGTCCGTGAACGCCGCGTTACACCCAATAGAGTGGCGAAGGGATGACGTATTTTTGTAGGCCAACCAGGAAAATAAAATAAACAAAAAAACAAAATAAAATGCCAACCATTATGACCAACTCATGTGATCCTGTCCACAGAGACATTGTCAGCTTTAAATTTTTTTTTTTTTTTACATTAATATGAATTTCTACTTTCTTTGAGTTAATTTTTTTAACCAACATCAGTCCTAATCATAAAAATCAAATATTTATAATTTTTCCAAATTTTATCCCTTTAAATTCCAGGTTTTTGTAATGATGCCACTATGTTTTTAGATTAACAAAAAAAAAAAAAAAAACAACACAAAAGATTAATTATTTTCAGTATGCTACATGCAAATTTTTTTTTTGATGATCACAGCCTAGGATATGTCAATGATTTGCAGCATCACTGATTTTGACAGTGCACCTAGTAGAAATAGGATGGTTTTTGTACTGTCATCACGTGGAAAATAGTAAAACATTACAAATTGTAAGGCAAAAGCTCAGAATAACACCACGAAATACTACAATGCATGTTTTTAAGCTTTTAATGGCTGTAGGATCAAAGGCTGCAGTTTGAATGGGTTTCAATGGAGCATTTTGCACTTAACCATATAAATGTAACAATTTTGTTTCCACAGTGTATTTTAGATTTATTGTGGAAGCTGAGCTGGAAATTCCAAAATTAAACTGAAATACACTATCTTGCAAAAAATGTATCCCATATGCATGAACACAGCCAAAATTATCGAATAATGAAATGAAAAGCGGCTAAAATGCACATAGTCCCTGCAGGTTAAAGAAATTATATTATATTGAGTTCAAGAGAATGGGACAGACGAAAAACCTGAACACGTAATAACTCGGCTTTCTCTGAGACAGTAGTATCGGATAATAAACATTTAGTCATCGACCAATTTGAGTTTTAGGCTGTAGCTTTAAGGACAGATTTCAACCAAACACGTCTTCATTTAAAGGAATGCTTTATTGATATCCAAACATATACAACAAAACCAAAACAAAAAAAAGTTTTTTAATTAATTCACCGTGATCTTCCAAATCTGATCCCTTTTGATAATCTACATCAGCTAGGCCCCGGACCTAAATAAAGCTATAAGTACTCTACTGTCCTCCAGCCTCTGCAGAGCGGCTCGCTCTGAGCACGCTCGCCATGCGCTGCGCTTCCCATTGGCACCCAAAAAACAAAAGTACATCAAGCTTTTTCTATCTGATTGCAGCTTTAAACAGGCGACCGCTTCACTCCAAAAAAGTTCCATCTTAAGAAATCATTTAAATCAGCATCTAAAACTGTATTTTTCTTGTGCAAAGTGACCATCGTCTGCAAAAAGCATCAAGTATGAGATGATTTCTCCACTTTGAGTAAGAAAACGACGATTTTAGGCGTCAACGCTGAAATAAATGAGTTTAGATTAATATCTCTTGTAGTGTGCATTTTTAATTTTGGCGAAGCAGAAATCAGAGTCCATGAGATTCAGAGGCAGAAGGAGAGATTTTTTTGTAACAGATATTTAAACATTGGCAACTTGTTTTTAAACCGATGGCAAATTATTTGTACAAATATCTTAAAGTCCACCTCTCCGAAAACAGAAGCAAAGCCAAAAGAAAACACAACAAATCACCTAACAGGAATATATTAACTACCAAAATGATCCAACACAAAAAAAACAACAAAAAAGGACATACAGGTACGATACACTGGCAGCAGGTCTGAAGCCGGGAAGTTTTGATTTTTAGCTGTTTTGATTTTAAGTTTAATTTTAAGTTTGTTCATTGAAGCCGGCTCAGTCACCGAGAGATATTCCTGTTTTATCTGGTCTTTATTTATTTAATTTTTGCTATTTTTTTGTGCAAGTTTAAACCTTCCTGGAAGTTTTGGCATAAATCCTTTAATGATTCCAAAATATTAAAGTGGTGTAACAACTCATATTTATAATTTTCTACTGCTTCAATAACACACCGACGTTGCATTTGAAGGATACAAGAGCAGCGTTTTGTTGCAACGGCTGAAAAAAAATGGCAACGCAAGAGGCAACTTTTAAACACCTTTAACCCTTTAAAACCTGAGCGAATGTGCTGGTTTTCTTTTTTTTTAAAAATGGAAAGAAGACAAAGCGCAACTTCACACCCAAAAATTAGCAAGATAATTTAGAAAAAGCACAAGAAAATTTCCTGAAAATTAGGGAGAAAAAAAACAATGCAATGACCTGGAAAAAAAGCGTAAAATTCTCATAATTCTGTAACATAAAGTTAAATATGTTACGATGATAACGGTTAATATAGTTTTATGGACATATGTTTTCCTAGCTTTTTTAAAAGTCTTTTTTTCTTTTTTTGGGAGGGGCGGGGTGTACTGTTGCTATTTGTATTTTTTTCAGAAGTTTGAACTTGTGAAAGGCGTCTGAACACAGCACAAAAAAAGGTGTCAATCCAGGTTTCAAAGAGTTAAATTACGATGATCAGCCTCAAAGGCAACTGGAGATTCATTTTTTCAGACATATTTTGGCAATTTTTCCAAGAGTTGGCCTCTATGTTTGTTTAAAATAGTGTAACATGTTGTTAAATTACCAAAAGCAACGTTGCCCTCCAACCAGCAACTTCAGCAAAAAAAAAAAAAAATCACAACCTTCTCGTTTTTCGTGTTGGGGAAAAGTGACGGTGCTGCACAACTCAGATGAACTCGCTGCTTCTGAGATGTGTAGTTTGTAAGAGCAACAGTGATTTGGTACAGTGTAGCGTGTGTGTGTGTGTGTTCAGGGCGTTTAGTGTGTGTTTACAGGAGTGCATGTATCTGTGCATTAAGGGGTCGTTGGCTAAGTTGACTCTATGGCAGCGAGATGTTTTCGTGACACATTTTGCGGCGCGTCAGACTCGAAATATTTTAACGCTAATCCTTCAATCAAACCAGTCTGTACAATTTAACAAAATTTTAAAAAAAACACACACAAAGGGAAAAATCTTTTCTACCAGCTAAATCAAAACAACGGTAAAGTGAGTAAGGCCGATAGAGAAGCGTTGACATTCACCAGGTAGCGTACACAGCAAAGCGTCGGCTCACGTGTGTTGACAGGAAGGGAGCAGCAGCCCAAAGAAACACAGTCAAAATGGTTTCAGGACGTTTCAAAGCGTCAGTTTGGGCGTTTTGAGGTCAGATTATTGAGGCACGTGTCCACAGTGTATTACATACAGCAGACGTCAGTCAGCACGCCCCCAGTTTGGAGAAACAGGAAAAATAACGATTTTGAAGCAAATATTTTTAGCGACCAGAAAAAAACAACACTAAGTTAATCATTTGAAACATCAGTTTTCTTGTTCTGCATTCAGACGCATTACAAGAGTTCAAATATTGTAAATCTTAGCAAATTAGTTTGGATTTATTTTGCAAACAGGAAAAAAGGCAATGAGCAACTTGGCAAGAAATGAGCAAACAATAAGACTAAAAAAAGTCCTGAAAATTTTCTAAAAGAAAAAGAAATGGAGCGACAAACAGAGAAAATGAGAAGAAAATTACATTTAAAAAAAGTCTAGACAACTATATTTATAATTATGATACTTTAAAATGAGAATTGTGTTACATAATCTTTTTTTCTTTTTATTATTTAGCACTTTACCATCCTTTTCTTCTTATTTTTTGCTGACTTTCAGGTAATTTTCTTATAATGTTTTACTAATTTCTCTCTCATTTTTCGTTAATTTCTCGTGTTGCTCATTGCTATTTTTATTTGGAAGACATCAATGCAATTTGCACAGGTTTCAAAGGGTTAGAGTGTACGCTATATTGGGAGTATTTTCACAGAAAGTAATTTTTCCCGGGAAAATAAAGCGGTTAAATTCCCCTCCTCAAAGCCAGCCTCCACAGAGAAAAACAGAGATTTAACATGAGATGTAACATGAGTGAACACAGGAGCTGCAGGTCTCCCGCTGCCTCCATCAGTTAGTTACTCTGTGTTTCTGTGTGATTCAGTGTTTAAAAGTGTTCGTTTGGATTCACCAAAGTCAAACAATAAGACAAACTTACAAACAGGTTGAAGCAGCAGCAGGCGAGCAGCTCGTGTTCAGCGAGCTAAAATGAGTGTTTTTGTCAGTGGAGTCTGGTGGCTTTGGAGAGAGCAGAGATGGAGAAATGAAGCTGTTTCAGCTTTTCCATCAGAACAGGCTGTCTGACGAAAAGGTAAAACGGGGAAAATAACCCTAAATACAGCGTACCCTTAAACTGATTTCGATCGTTTAAAGTGGAATTTTTGTCTGGTGGTTAAATGACATTTAACAGGGTTCATAAAATGTCAAATTTAAAGACTTTTTAGTACTTTATCAATCACAAATTTTCATTTGAAGTATAATATTTTTTTCCACCACAACCATCTGTTGCAGGAAAATTGTGCAAATCTGTAAATGGCGTGAACACGTTACCGGGACCCAAATTCAACTTGTCATTAATTAAACTGCTTCTGAATTTCAACTTTTGTTTTGCAGACGAGCAAAACATCCTGGCGCCAAATGTTTCCTGTTTACCCGCTGACTGATGCTCAGGCATCCTCAGTCAACTGCAACCACGGCCGTTTGTTGCTTCCTCGTTTATAACATTTAACACATTTTATTGAATAATCCCTTTTTCTGTTCTCCTCTCAGTAATATTTAAGTAGGTTTTTAGGGACCAAGTTCAAAAACGTCTGATTTTCAAGGTATTCCAGGATTTACATTTCACAGAGTTGAATTTAAGCACTTGAAGCACCTTGTATGAACCCTGATTTTATCGTTGACGCCTCCACAGCAGCAGGTCGCTCAGCTTTGGTGTCGGACTCAGACCTGCTTCTCAAACTGAGGACGAGACGACTGACATGTACTGTATATAATATTCTGTTTTTGGATAAGTACCTCCAACAACCAGACATAAAAAAGTCCGAACTATCCCTTTAAACTCTTGAGCGCTTTTAGTGTGACTCGTAACTGGCAGCATGCTGAAACCAAACGCACCAGTTTGATTATGTTCCCTCTCGTGTGATTCAAACGGGAACAAAACGCCTGCAGCTCATTAATGAGTCCGTTTCACAAACATGTTTGTAGACCACAAACGAAAAAAAAAAAAACGTACGGACGATAATTCACGTCTGTGAAACTGACCCATTGAGTTTGTTTCGCCTCCCCGTGCTTTTTTTAATCTTTCAACCTCCCAACCTGACCGCCACCGATCGGCAGCATCAGTGACAATAGATTTATTCATATATATTTATACATATTGATAAAAGTTATGTAAAAACATTATGCAAAGCAGTGTAAAATAGTTTGTAATACAAAATGGTTTTGTCTGTTTTTACATCCTGGTGGTGTTTTTAGGGTGTTACACGAGACCTCGGCCGTCTTTTCATGGTTTTTATGGTACAACTGAGATGAGATATGCACATGCATGTAGCAGTAAGAGGGACCCCCCCCCCGCGCGTTGACGGCAGAGCTGTGACGAGTTTCGGTGGGGACGTGTGGTGTGGTGCTCACAGTGTGATGATTTAAGAACATGAACGAAAGAAAAAAAGGACAGAAAAAGAAGCAGAATAAACCACCATCGTGCCGGTAAGAGCTCCTCCACCTTCAGTCTGCAGGGTTCCTAAACTCTGAGTTGGGCCCCGAAAATCCGCCTGCAGAGTTACTTTTGACGCATCACTGTAGCGCTATCTGAACGAACCCAAAACCCCCAAATCAAATGTGAAGTTTCTCATTTAGTTTAAGAGCCTGACGTGTTAATTTTGCATTTTCAACCCGTTTACAAAGTTGTCTGGAGAGTGCAATTATTTGGACTAACGGAGGGTCGAACTCGGTGACAAAGCAAGGTCTGTAAATTATTTAGACATCAACAAAACATTTGCGCTCGGCGGCGAGGCAGAGGAGCGGAGGCCGTGGGACCAGCAGCGATGAGCGCGCTCGTCCCACCTCAAACCCACGAGTCCTTCACCTCCGCCCGTCTGCGTTTACAGACCTCGGGGGGCAAAGTGAGCGGCGGCGGCGAGTCGGTGAGGTGGAGGGTCAAAGGTTTGACTCTGCGGTGTGAGGTGATAACAGTACAGTCTCAGGTCGTGAGGAAGGTGGCAGCGAGGAGGAGGAGGAGTAGGAGGAGGAAGAGGGAGGCGTTCAGAAAGGCGGGTTCTCCTGAGTGGGGGTGGTGTCGGTGGGGGAGCTGACGGCTTCTCCGTTTCCTTTCGGGCCGACGACCTTATACTGAGGAGAGAGAGACAGGAAGCAGAGCGGAGTGTTATTGATCGTCAGCAGCACTTTACCGACTCATCACATCCTCCGTTTCACCGGAGGACGTCACGTGATCTAGAAATGACCCACAACATAAGATGTACAAGCCAGGATTTTTTTTACTTATTTATTTTTTTAATATGGTTACTGCATCTTGGTTTTATGGCAAGAAAAGCAGCTTTAGGTACTATTTTTTGATAATGTGTATTATAACGCATTTGTCGTGGCCGTGTATGTGGTTAGAGGTGATGTAATATAGCAATCTTTTTTTTATGTGAAAATGTCAATTATGTAAATCTTCAAAAACTGTTTTTCTTCAGTTTTTCATTATTATTATTTTTTAATGTGTTTATCTTGTCTCTTATACATGAATGCATAATTATTATTATTAGTAGTAGTAGTAGTATTTATTTTCTTAAATTATTATGTCCTCTTAACTGTTATCTGTTTCTGTAAAATCAAACACCAAATTAAAATAAAAAAATAACCTTTTACATGCAGGTATTGTCAGGATGCCACTATGTTTTGAGATGGAAAATAAATAAATGAATAAATAAATACTACATGCTAAGTAGTTGTTTTTTGTCATCATAGCCTGGGATATGTCAATGATTAGCAGCAACTTTGATTTGTATACATTATTATTTTTTGCGTTGTGTCAACACTCAGTTTGCTGGTTTTAAATGCTACTTGTAGCTGTTTTAAAAGAACTAACATGGAATAAAATGCTCTTTAAATAAACATGAATAGCTCAGGCACAGAAAGAAGAAATCCATAAAAGAAAAAAAAGGCTTATAGGACAAAATACGTCTTTCGTTAGCTTTTTGTGATGTTAGTTCACAATCACAATACAAGTATGGATCACATGGATCACAAACACGAGGAGGTGTGAACACCGAAATTTACAAAAACATGAACAAAGAAACCATAAAACCATATTTAACGCATGTCAGTCACCTCATGGCCGACAGGTGCAGTCTGTCTGCTCACCTTCAGGTTCCCCATTTTATCCTCAAACGACTTGAAGGTTGCAGAGTTCCTGCAGAGCAGAGGCGTGATGTTACATTCACACAAAAAACACGTTAACGTTACATGCAATGACACCAGAGTAATTAAAAAGGCAGATTAGCTGCAAACTCCAGCTTATAAAGCTAAAAATACCATAAATATGTTTAAAAAGAGGATACATTATATCTTTTTAAACAGTTTATTCTTATGTATGTGTCAGGATATACTTGCAATTAAAAATGTAGCTGCTCATTAAACAGGTAAACCAGACAAATACAGCCTTTATGTTCCTCTAAAACCACATAAATAATGTCTAAAACTGTCTTAATACTGACACAACATATTTAGATGATATAATATAATATCATTATAAAAATTAAGTCAACTGAGGAACACATATGGACACTGAAAAACTTAAAATTATAAAATAAACAACAAATAAGATACGTAAAAGTTAATTCAGTAGTTCAACATGTTCAACACATCAAAATCAAAAAACTAAAAACAAATTTCATGCTGTCACAGGCTGGTAAATATTTGCCAAATTTGTGGTTTATCTTGTCAATTAATAGAGTTGTAACCTGATCAATAAGCAGAGAGGACAAAATGTGACGTCCTGCTAAATTCTCTTTAAACTCCTCACTCATTCAAGGTTGAATGAAAATGATTTAATAATTGATTTTAAAAAGGCAGATAAAATAAATCCCTTATTCCTTCACAGTGTGAGGGCAGAAGCTTTTTTTTGGTGCATGTGATCCTGCATCAAATCTTTTTTTCAACTTAAAAGATCTCATAGTTAAGAAATTTGGCCAAGAAAGCAGAATCATAATAATATCAGACATAAACAGATAAAAAAACACACAGAAAAGCAGCAGCTGTGCAGAAACAATAAAAAGGAAACGGTTATGCGTTATTGAAATGAATCAGTACAGAGATAAAGATACAGTGAGCAGGTTTGTGTGTTACTTTACCTCATGGCCGGCATACTTATCGAGTGGCGAATGGAATAGTTGCTACTTTGTAAGCGTTAAAGAGAGGAGACAGAAGTGCAAGTGTTATAAAGCAAGCAAGCAGTGACACACACACACACACACACACACACACACACTAATGCAATTAAAACATCAGTTAAAATGCTTTTAGTGGTTATGAATTTGCTCTAAACACGTAGCTTCATTTCTCATTCGCATGTACTTAAATCAATAAAAAGTTGATAAAAAAAGTGTCCTCGGAACATTCTCAAAATTTTAAGGGGAAAACATCGTTGGAAAGACTTTATTTTATGGGTCCAATAGTTTCCGACAAAGTACTAGAAATATATTAATTTAACAAAATTATGAATTGAAGTTTAGAGGCAGTGTTGAGTTGTTACATCTAAAACAACTTTTAGTTAGTTCAAAGAAATTCAAAAAGTATTTACAGGTAATTACATAATCATCATATAAAATAATTCAAAATGGTACAACATGATTCAACCATACACACATTATTATTATTATTTTTTTTAAATCTATGTCCAGTCTGGCTTTCTTTTTAAATTTATTTATTTATTTATTAATTTTTGTGTGTATATGTGGGTTGTGTGGTTTTGTTAGTTTGTTTTTTTTAATTGTTTGATGAAAACGAAATAAAATATTTAAATAAATAAATAAAATAATTTAACATACATAACATCTTCCAATAATAAACAAATAATGACTTTTTCCTTAAGTTTAAATAAGAAAAAATATTCTATTATAAAACTAACTGGACTATAATAACGGCCTCATTTCCAGGACACTTTTTAGAAAGTTAATTGAAAATAAAAAATAATTAGCATTACTTAAGTATTTTATTACAAAAAACAACAACAAAAAAAACACCTTCCTGTTTTGAAGCATAATGTGAGCCAGCATATTTCAGTCAAACTTAAAATTAAAGTGTTAATCAGTTTAATCATGACAATTAATTTAAAATGCTACTTATAATATTAACAGGAAATCAACAATTTCTTTAAAGATCTGCAGTTTTGTTTAAAACAGCAAAGGTCGACATGCTACTGTAAGCAGGTAAAAAATATAATGGGCAATCTCAGCGAATAAAATAACTAAATTAAGCAGTTTGGAAAAGCAAAAGTCAAAGAATCAAAAAGCAAAGATGGCAGAGCTTGACCTCTTTTTTCCTGTGTAACACATTTAAATTGTGTGATTAAACTCTGGTTCGTTCCAAGCGGACGCGTCAGTCTTACCTAAAGGAATTAGAGAAAGGCAGAGCTCTGCAGGCCAAACCGAGGCAGCGATTAAACACAAGAAGGAGAGAGAGCGTGAGCCCAAAGCAGCATCAGGACACAAACACAAACCAGCGACAGTCAACAGGGACGCACACAGGAGAGAAACGGCGAGTTTATCAGCAGGGGATCAAAACGAAGAGGATCAGAGCACGGACGTGTTTGCTGTGTCACTAAAGACAAAAACACCGTGTTCGCACTGGATGCTGCGGCAACATTTTCATTTTACTTGTAAGAAAATTGTGAAGTCACTGAGGATCATCAGCAAACAACGGTGTTTTGTAAATGTTTCTTGTTTATTAACTTTATATTGTTTTGTAATTTATTCCTATTTGATTTATAGTGATATTGTTCTGGCAAATACATCCCCCTCCAATCTTCGTGTTTGATGAAAAACGATTTGTAAAATAAAATTGGTAACTCTCATCCTCTAATAAAGCCTCTATTACACTTTTCAGGAAACTGAACGTCCTCTCAGTATATGACAGAAATAATCATCTCATATGTGTGTGTGTATATATAAACATGCCTTTACCCTCTACTATACATCATCCTTAAGAAATTTGTGTGAATATATTTAATTCAAAGATTTATTCATACAATACAACACAGTTCGATCGGCTTCACTTTCTGTTCTCCAATAAATACTGCTAGTGTACAGATACTGAATGATAAAGTACACGATACTAAGGGCTCATCATTTTAAAAACTTTTAAAAGGAAATTATCATTACATTTAATCATGATGTTGAACTATTTACACCTATTGTTTTCCACGTACTTCTTGGTTTTGATTGGATTGATATTTACTTGACTGGTTACTTTGTCTGCTCTTTGTTGTCATTTATTTATTTATTGTAATTTTTCTATTCTACATTTCTGTTTTTGAGTGTTGAAGTACTTTGTTTATTGTATGTTTAATGTATGTAGCAAAAAAGGGAAAAAAATGAAATTCCTTGTAGGTGAAAACCTGCTTGCCAATAAATCCCTCTCTGATCTGGATTTGCAGATGGCTCCACGTCTCTTGCAGCACAGTGAACGTTGCAAATCTTTATCTGCCTCCTGTTGCTGAGTGTGTTTGGTGTGATGGAGGAGTTCTGCATCGCGAATTGTCAGCGCAACTGTTTTGTTTGTCGTCCAAAACCACGGACCGTTTCTCATGCATTCTGCAACTTGCTGACGTCAATCTAGGTTTCAAAGGGTTAACTGTCGGTGGTGAGAATCACTCTGAGTCCTCGATTTGTTGTCGAGTCTCGGTGCAGACCACCACCGCTCTCTCTCTGCCACCTTATGACGCAGCGGCAACACAACAGTTGGGCTGCAACGCCTCAAGGGGCATCAGCGTCCGCCTGCCTGCAGCCTGCGTAAATCGAAACCCTGATGGAGGCCCGGCGAGCAGACGTCATTTTTCTTAATCCGTCCGTGAAATTAAATTAAACGAATAAATCAAATTAAATTCTCATATAAAGTGTGGAATCTCCTGGAGCAAACAGCACATGATAAGTCATGTTAAGAGTCACCAGTGTGTCGCTTATGTTAAATCATGAATTACTTGTTTCTGTTTTTGCTGTCAACACATTTGAACCCATCCTCATATTTTTCACATTAACAGTCAGACTTTTCATGTGGCAGAAGCGTTGAGTTTAATTAATGGCAGTTTAATAACGCTGCAGGGAAAAATGAGAAAAATGGAATCTCAAAACTAGTCAAACATGGCAAATTTTTGTGTCTGACATTATAGTAACACCTCAGAGGTGGTGGAGAGCACTATGGGATGAGATGTTTATGTACGCGTGTAAACTGTATTATGTATGTACATGTATGAGGAAGAGGGATCGTGGTGCTGCGGTGGTTTCTGTGTAGCTGCTTGTTATGCTGGATGTTCTTGGTTTAATTTGTCTAATTTAGTTTTATTTTATTTTAAATTTTTCCTTTTTTGTGACTGTGGATCTTTTTTAATCTATTTAATTTGTATTTTTGCATAAAATCTATAAATCAGTATATTTTGATGCTGTTAAGTTGAATAAAAATTTCAATGACAAAAAAGAGTGAAACCTCTGATAGACTCCATTTTTGCATCGTTCTGAAATGGAAATTAATTATGCTGAATTCATCAAAACGACGCACACAAAGAGGAAGTTTCGAGTTTGCATTAACTGGAGAAATTAGGAATAAAGACCCGTGTTTGTCCCAAACAAAGACCTGGCTGTCTCTGACACCGAGGTAATAAAAACCACTATCTGAAAATTTACTGTAATTCAAAGCACGGACATCTCATCCTTAATATTTTGTTACAGTTTGAGCTGAATAAACCATATTCTCACTTTGTCACCTCAACAGAAATAGTTAGTGTATTTAAGGCATTAGCAAAATGTTTTAGCAACACAGCCTGCACTGAAAACATATCAAGGAACGAAACAGGAGCATTAAAAACAAGAAAAATCAAATATGAGCGAGGAAAGAAATGTGGAGGAATGAATGAAAAACATGCAACATGCAGGACGAGCGGCACAAAGAGCTGAAATATGATGTTAGTGGGGGCATACTGTTTGAGAAGACGATGAACTAAACACACACACACACACACACACACACACACACACACACACACACACACACACACACACACACACACACACACACACACATGCATATAGAGCAAATACGACTGTGGGTGGTGAAATGGAAACATTAATATAATTACAGACGGCTGTGTGAGTCAACGAGGCGCCGGCAGAGATGTTGGATGTGAAGGAGTCAGCGGTGATCTCCACTGTTTTTCCACAGCTAAATGTTCTCTTTCTCTCTCTCACCCGTCAATCACACTTGATAAAATGTTGCTTTGGTGCTAAACTGAAAGGTTAAATTGCTTTTTTTTCAACCTGGACCAGGTTTTTGTGCCTAAGTATCTAATGGGAACATCGATTTTTTTAAACTGATCCAGTATTGAGCAAAAGTGCTGCAGACTGCAGCTATGAAACAGGCTGCGAGGTAACCACTCTGGGCATGTTGGCACCAGATATAGTAACGTAGATATCTCTCTAAGCTCGTCGTAAGTACTGTACTTCAGCACAGTTTTCAGGTACTGACACTTTACTCGACCATTTACATTTTCTGCTGCTTTAAATTTGATGCAATTTCATTTAATTTACCTTCACACTTCCATTAGATTTCAGAAACGTGTAATAATCTGAAGAAGTTGGAGCCTGCACGTACCAGAGTTGTGGCTGTTTAAAAGATTGCCGTTTTGTCAAAGTGCTGATTAATTATTCACTATCATGTTCAATTTTTAATGTTAATGATAAAACAAATTTCATGAAAATCGTTCAAAATTAAGTAAGTTGCAGTCAATTTTGTAGTGAAATCTGCATCTCTCAATACACACCTATTTGTTTGCATTGCTATAGCTATGATGTCGGCACTGTCGCTAATGACTAGAAACTTATTTTACACGTAATTTTAAATCGTTTTAAATAATCTTTTTGTCTTTGTACCTCGTCTGTTCTTTTGCTATTTTTAATAGTGATTATTTTATTTTTTAAAATCACTTAGTAATTGATTTTACCTTTATAACTTATTTCTTTTCTTATAAATCTATCTTTTATTATGTTTTCTTGCCCTGTAAAGCACTTTTATTTGCCCTGTTGTATGGATGTGCTATACAAATAAAGCTGCCTTGCCTATTTATGTCCATAAAAGTGTTTGTTTTTGCCACTGACAGACTGACATTGTTACATGTCCGGTGGGTTTTCTACATTTCCTACATTTCGGGGCTGTTTCAGTTTAAAAAAAAATTTATAAAAGAATCTTACTCTTTAACAAATACGTCCATCTCTTCAGGGATCCTTTCTATAATGTTTCAGACACTTAGAATAATAATCAGAGTCTAGCTGACAAAAACAAACACTTTAGTGGAAATAAATAGATGCTGTTACACTACAGCTTGTTTTATACTCTCACTCAATACTGGACCAATTTTAATAATCGTTGCTCCTGTTAGTCCAGTAGAACTCAAAACATGGAAAATAGGGTCCAGGTTGAAAAACACCAAACTTACCCTTTAACCATATTTTTCATATGTAATATATCATATTTTGCTACTAATGCTTTCTAATGTATGTTTAATTTTAAGGATATTTGCAAAGAAGTCGATGCAGTTTAAAGCAAAATAAAAATAACACAAGTTTGATTTGAGGGTGAGAAAGTTGTCTACATTAAAGGGATGGTCCAACAATCTAAAAACAAACCAGACTTATATTCAGGAGGCTAAAATCAACATTTAGCATCTGGGATTTTACCTCCAAGAGATACCAGCGGAGCTCACATTTAACAGATGCTAAAAGATGTGCGTCTCATTAAGACATATAAGAAAAAACAACTTAAAATGTGTTGAACCACCCCTTGAGTTAGTGAAATGAACATTTAGGCTAAAGCGGTGTAAGAAGCATGATGAGACAAATTCAGAGCAACAAGAGGAAAAGAGCAGTGGACAGTGTCGCTGTAAAATATTCATGACGTTAAACTGATAATAAGTATGTTTATGATGAAAAAAAGTACCCCAGTCTGGAGCTTTATCCTGCTTTTGATCCTATTTAAGTGAGTTTAACAACAGAAATTCACTAAATCATTTAACAAAAAATAATGTTGCCAATTATTCTAAAATTTTACAATGCAACATGGAAAAAAAAAAAAGAAAAAATGAAAGTTTTTAAGAAGAGTTGAAAAAGATAAATCTACTAAATTACTTGACAAAAAATAGATGTTATCAATCATTTTATGATTTCAAATTGCAACGTCAAAAAAATAAATCCCATGTCTTATTTTTTTAGATTAATGAATGCCTTTTAAGACTTTTCAGGGATCTGCTGATCTGTCAAAAGTTCAAAGCTGCTTCACCCCGCTGTCCCAAAATAAATATGGAGCTGTTGTTTGATATCGTTGGTTTGGATCTTTCTTTCAACACTGTCCACTCTGCTCGTTTGTTCTTGTAGCTTTGCCAGAGCGGCGGCCATTTTGGCTCTGTTGCATCGTACCTCATGTCGCCCAGTTTCTCTCTGAGGGCCGTGCCCATTGTGGAGAGAGCTGCGGTGGTTTTCTGTCCCGCCTGGGAAAGAGTCTCCTGAGTCTTCTTGTATCTGCAGAGACGAGAGAGAAAGAGGAGGAGGAGGGAGGGATGGAACAGGAGAGCAGAAAGAGAACAATGAAGAAAAGAGAGGAGGAATGAGGAGAGGGGGAGAAAAGGTTGGAGTGGAATGAAAAGACGATGTGGGATGGCGAAGAAGAAAGAAAAGGACAGGAGAAAGAGGATGGGAGGAGGATGGAGAGAGGAAAGAAAAGACGACAGACAGCAAGCAGAAAGGAAGAAAATGGAGAAAAACGGGGCAGACGGATGGGAGAGAGGAGGGTGAAAAATAAATTAGACCAAACCGCTTGACCACGACGAACACAAAAGCCGACAGTGATTTAAGTCACGGCTCCATCACACAAATAAAGGGGAGCAGTATTCACCCCCCGATGGTTAGTATTCACACAGAAATACAGTCACAGGAATTTAGGCCACAGCAAGCAAGTGCCAAAATGCTGGTGGGTAAAAAAATAAAAGTCTTGCATTTTCATGTTCTGTTTTCTTTTTGACACCTTACGGTAATTCACAAAACAAACAGAAGAGCGATTCCTTTTTTTCATCTGTTTCCAAGAAGAGTTAGTTAGTTTCAGAGTTTTCTCCCCCCAAAACAGAAGCACACAGACAGAAAGCCGTCAGTATTAATGCAGATATGACTCAGCATGTCCCCCTGCAGCCGGAGGACTCGGGATGATGAGCGTGTGTTTGTTTCAGAGCAGTGAAAGAGAGCGCATGATGGCAAAATCAAAACACTCAAACAGACTCCTCTCTGAGGGTGTGGTCACGGAGCGGTGCAGGAACGAGCACTAAAGTGAGGAAATGAGCTGGCATTTTTGCACCTCCTGTTTTCCTTGTGTTGAAGTCAATAGGTTTTTCAAAATGTGGTTTTGGTTAGATGCCTGAAATAAAGTCTGTGATTAAGTAAACTTAAGATTTTTTAAGTTTTGTTTTGCGATAGAAATCTTTAACAATATGAAGTGGTGCACGGTTATGCACAGTTGGTTGGTTCAAATTGTTAAACAAATCTTTAAAAAAAATCAGTTTGATATTGGAGAAAATTGGACGGGGGTTAAAAGGGTCTGCAGGTGTGGTCCAACACAACATGCACATACACATACACATACAGATACACACACACACACACACAGAGATTCAGACACAGACTGATGAGGACACCGGCGGAGACACCAGAGGAGAGTGAGAGCGGAGTGGACATTCGGAGACACCGGTGGAAACACCAATGTAAACACCAGTGGAGACACCGGCGGAGAATGAGAGCGGAGTGGACGTTGAGAGACAACAACGGAGAGTGCCTAGAGCATGTGGCGCTCTAGGCGACCTCCTATATCTCCTCTGCCAAGGGCCGCCCTGGACAGCATATTTCCTCCTTTTTCACTGAGGATCTAAATACGTCACTAAAAGTTTCTCCTGTTGCATTTTTTAAAGCGCCGCTGAGAGGGTCTGAAAAGCCGCTAAATAGCGATAAAGTCGGCACGTTAGCAGTCCTCTCCTCCTATCACCTTGAGACATTAGATCGTCTTGTTCGTTTGTTTTTGACGTGGAAATGTTGTTTTATTGTTATTATCGTGCATCTCTACGACAGACAACACACAGACAGCTCATTTTACTCCCTTAATGTATGAAAATAAAGACGCTCATATCCAATGTTGTAAACATCAGCGACTTCATACCCCCAACATAAAGTTGGCATAAATAGAGCTAATAAACGGCATAAGAGGAAAAAGTCAAATGTTTCAAAACAACAATCCAGGCTATGGTGGAGGAGGTCGTAATAATGTACGTTATAACAGAGGCAGTGTTGTAGACAGCGGTGGTCTGTAGGCCGGTTTCCATTAACCGTCAAATTGTGCAAACTGAAACGGAGAATAGAAAATCTAATGTCTAACGTCTAATGGAAACATGTCAGTTTGTCAGCTTTCCATTGGAAATAATGATGGCTAGTGCGGTGGCTGCAATAGAAATAAACCTGATAATGTTTTCAGCCATCACCATGCTTCTCGCATAACATCGCTTAGTGGAAACAGTCATCATGCAATTGTGTTATATCGACATTTTATAAACACTGCCTAAGTTTTGAATAAATCTGTAATGGCAACCCGTCTCGTGAGGTCATTCGATATGTTGAAACATGTGGAGGGGGGAATTATTTTCACTATATTACTATTTTGCTCATATATGCTGCTTTTTAAATTTCCTAGTTGTCTCCTTCAGTTGTATCTTGTAGTCTGAACTGCACCTTACTTCCCCATGATCTTGAGTGGATCTACTCCGTTTCGTCTGTATCTGTGCACAAATACGGACTGATTGGCTCCTTATGTATCTGTATACGTATCTAACGTCGAGAATAAATGAGCTTAAAGACACAAACTCACACACAAACACAGACACAAATACCCACATACAGAAAAACGGTCAGAAATATGCACATAAGCACCCACTCAAATACATGTACACTTCAAAAGCTACAGTAAACACACACACACACACACACACACACACACACACACACACACACACACACACACACACACACACACACACACACACACACACACACACACACACACACAGATCTGCACAAACACACATCAAGTCTCAGCAGCAGATGGTTCACAGAGGCTGAGAAAATAGTATTTTGGAGATAATCTGGAGTGGCTGAGTACCAACGTGCGCACACACAGACACACAGATACACACACACACACACACACACACCTGTGTCCATCCACACTGACAGAACACTTTCTGAAGTTTATACTGTAAAAATCCAGAAGATCTATTATTTATGACACGTAATTAATTATGCAATGTAAAACTATAAAAACATGTTTGCAGAAAAACTTCCTGAATCCAACAGCCACCGACACACAAACACCCTCACCATCACGACAGCAAGAGGGAAAAAACAGAAGAAGAAGGATGGATGGTCAAAATAAACAAGAAAAAAAATGCCCAAAAAACCAACCCAAACTTAAAGAAACCTTAGCTCATCTACAAAAACAAAAACACAAAAGAGAAAGGGGTCAACTCACACTTCAGAGCGGGTAATGTCATCCAAAGTGGCTGAGGCAGACAGATATCTGAAGACACAACAGCAGGATCATGACACAGGGCAAGAGACACACTCACAGTACAGCAGAGCACAACAGTGGAGTTTTACAGATCCAACACCAACTAAATGTTTATTTCACTGACTGGATTTAACCGTTTTGGTGGACGTCCAGTTGGATTTCAAGAGTTAATTTTCAAACGAAAGTTGAGGTTTTTCTTCACAAGGAGAAATAGCAGCATTAACAACACACACAATGCAAAAATCACAGTAATGCAAACATTTTTTTTCTCTCCCCAAATGTTAAAGATGGAAAAAACAACATGAAATCACCATTTTACATCTGATATTTTGTTACAAAATGAAAATTAATTAATTTAAAGTGCATGAGGTCATTTAACAAGATTTTGTACTGCAGAATACTGAATGTGACTGATGCAAATTGAGATCAATTAGATTAGAAACCATTTGTTAATCGAAACTGCAAAAGAACACTGCTAATTTAAGGAGCCAATGTGCATTTATATTTATTTCTAGTATTTGACATTGCTATAAAAATATCTAAAAATGTTTAGAGTGAGTTATTAGGCATCCATATGCTGTAACTTTCTGTGTTCGTGCTATAATATAATCCCTGTTGTCAGAGGAAACTCTGTATTGCCAGTTTAGGTGACCAACGAAAACGGTGACATTCTCAAAAGTTTGCACTCTGGAACCCGTTTTCAAATCTTGTAAATGAAAAGCCAAAACGTAACTAAAGTTGCCATTTTCTCCAGAAATAATTTCCATATAAACATGGCGTGAATACCTCATGTGATCACCTGATTGTGTGTCTACTTCAGTTTGATAAAAGAGCAAACAATCAACTCAGTTTCCTCTCTGCAGGAAACTGTGAGGGCAAAGGACACAGCTGTTAGTGCAAAACATAAAAAACATTATACCTAAATGTGGAAAACAGTCCCTTAGTAACTCTCAACAGGTTAACAGCACAGCCTATTCATGATTAGTAACAAAGAAAACATAATCACACACACACACAGTCCTGCCTGTGCTGTATCGAGAAAAAGAGAGGAAGTGTGTCTGTGCTGACTGCTCTGCAAAACAATGGAGCAGATATGGAAGTAAAGCCAAAACAAGCATGAGAGATCTAAATTTACGTTCATCTGGTGAAAGCTTTGAACGCCGCAGATCATAAGACTCATGACCCAAACACTCAACACAGAAAAGAGTGTCCGCCGCCTAAATATTATTTGTATATTTAAGCAACTAGACACACAGTTAGTCATTACTAGAGGTCCACCAATGGATCGATATATCAGTCATCATCCCCTCTCTCTGCCCCAGGAACAATCATGTATCATTGATGTAAAGCGTAAACATTGATCATTATCATCACCTTCTGGATACACCTTTATTTTGAAATTCTGTGTCACCGTCACACAGCGTCAGGCACATGATGGCAAGTAGCCAAAATATTCTCGCTGAGCGGTTTACACGGTGACTGAAAATGAATATTCCACTAACACTCCCGTTTATATGCAGCTTTGCATGCTCTGATTTAAGTCTGCTCAAACATGTTAACTCGTCAAAATTATGGAAAGTGAAACTTCTGGAGCAACTCCTGCAATTTTGCTGCTTGGCATTTAAATAGTTTTTTTCTCAAAGTTTGCTATTGGTGGAGGACTTTAGTAACCATGCCAACACAGCCTCCCTCTTTCATTCCTTCAACCACCTCCTTTTAAAGGTTGGTGTTGCAATGTTTCCATACATCCAAAAATCTGCTGATATCAAAATCTCTTACAGATATTCCAAAATGTGCTGTACACATGCCTAAACAATACTTAATAAAACGAATATAAAATGATTTATATTGTATATACATGATTTCTTATTACATGTATATACATGATTTCTTATTCTGAAAAACAGTGTAATATTAGTGCACATGTAAACGCAGTAACTGTGGGGACATCGAATAAATGAAAGTTTGAATCATTTTATAATTCTTCTTTCTCAAACATAAATAATACATTTGGTGTCTCAATGATTTTGTTTTTAATCTCTGTTAAAACAGAGAAGTATTATTGAAGTAAAGAAGAAAAACACAAGTATAACAGCTGATTCCAGACCTCTGAACAGCAGCGTAGATAAGAAGTCATAATCAGGTAAAGTGGTTCGGCCACATTTCAGAGATGTGAAATAGCTGTTGAGCTCTTGTGCAATCAGAGAGCGCTGTAGGCCTTTTCTCATAATGCAACATGTTTGTGCCGACCATGTTATGTGAAAATAAGCTGTGACTGCTAATGTAAAAAGAATAGAGAAGGATTTCTGAAAGAAGTCATTAACTCAGGTCCGATAGAAACAGGAAGTATCAATATTCCTCTTTGAACAGTGCGTCATATTTCATTATTAATTTCAGTGCGATCACAGATGTTAAGAGTTTGTTGTCATAAACTACGAGAAACGAGCTCATAAAAATGTTTCTATGTAATTAAGATAGTATGTATCTTACATGTATTTCTGCAATGTGTTTCTTCATTTAATAATCTGTTGTTTTGCTTTGGCAACAATGTAATGCCAATAAAGCTGATTTGAATTTGGAAATAAAATTGAACAGTTTTGACTTTGGTATTAACACTGTTTCTACTGGCCTACAGGAGCGATGGCAAATTATTCTGATCAACAAAGTTGCGTGTATCAATCCTGCAAAAGGATGTGAGGCGGCAGCTCTGATGTGTGCAATAAAAAAATAAATATTGATCTTCAAACAGTGGCAATGTTTCAATAAGGAGGGAGCTCTACAAACACAACAAGACTGATTATTATTAATAAAATAAATAATATTAAGAAGCTGTATGTTTGATATTTGCCGTTATAATGTACATGTAATTTTTATCATTAATATCTTAGTGAACTTTTTTCACTTTAACAGTGTCACCTCATACATGTAAATATAAAACAATAAATAGCTAAATAGAATGATAGTGGTAATAAATAAAAAAAATAAAATACACAAGAATTTACAAAAACAAAATCAAGAAAAATAAATAAAAATAATTACATTTCAAAATAAATAATAATAATAATAATAATAATAATAATAATAATAATAATAATAATAATAATCTACATGTAATGTAAACAAAAAAAAATGCAGCAAATGCAGCAAAGGCTCATGCACTTTGGGGGTCCTTGGCATGGCAAAGTTTGGGAATCCCTGAGCTAGAGGACGCCACAGTCTGTGTAATTAAGCAAACTTTATTTGGCTTCCAACGATTATAAAAACAAGTTAACTGAGAAAAAAATCATTATTCTGACTTGTTTTTCGCCCAAACTCCCCCTAAAGCCACGCTGTTACATGTTTAGTTCACCTCTAAATAATCGATGCCACAATCGATGCGCCGCATTAACAGGAGACTGCTCTCCTTGTCGACGGCTCTGCTCCAAACAAGGCCAGTCTCTATTTCCTGTCTTACATCGGCACAATGCTGCGTACTGTACAGCACAGTGACTTCATACAGAGCAGCGTCGTCACATTACACCGTCTGTCCAAACACACATCAGTGTTTGACTGCTGCGTTTGTTTCACTGCAGAGAACGACACTTTGAATAGACATTGGGGTTCTGTCTCTTTTACATTTATATGTTTCTTTGTCTCTTCAGCCTTTGTCAACGGTTTATTTTCGAGAAACGGGCACTAAAATGTGTTTAACCATGAAGAAAGAGAAGTCAGTGTGCAATATTAGTGGAAAACGCTGAGGAGACTACGTTGCTAGGTGAAATACAAATGTGGCTAAAAGGAAAGTGTTGACTTACTTTATCTCTATTCTTTGGCAAAAAAAAGCAGAGTGATTTTTATTGTCATGCTAATAGAGCACACAACTGATCTGAAAATAGATTACAAAAGCTGGCTGACTCTCTCCACCCACTACAGTTTTCATGGCAACCCACTCCGAGTCTTTGTGCATCAATAATTCATAATCCATTTGGATGTTTGTTTAGTTTGACTGTGTGTGTGTCTGTCTCTCTCTCTTTGGACATCATGTGACTAAGCAAAACACCCTCTCTGTCTCTTCCCTCCCTTTCTCACATTCCTTTCCTCTCCTCCCACTTGTTCCTGCAGCAGCGAGTCTGAGCCGCCCATCTGGTCGCCAGGCACGACCAGGGCGCGTGTGTTAGAGATACAGACACACTTTTCCTGTACTGTACTTGGCATTGTGCACGTGTGTGTGTGCATATTGGCTCAAACCAGGGATAAGGTGCTGCCTGCTCGTTTTACTGCTATTTTAGGCAAATATTTGTAATAATCCACAATTATTGTGGGTGTGGGAGTTACTGAAATATAAAGAGTGTGAGAAATGCGTCTGCAGACATGCAGGTCTATTTCCGAGTGCAGAAAAAGAACAAACGACAAACCCAAGACCAGGGCACCTGCTGCTGTTAATGAAGGGGTGTGTGTGAGTGTGTAAAAATCATGAACCGTGTCAGCAGCATAGTGATGTCAGGTTGGCCTAACTAGCTGAGTGAGCTCGCCAATCCAGTCCATATCAGGAGCAGCCACATGGAAAATTCCTTTGGCCTCAGCCCTCACAGCAGCAGCAGAAAACTCACTGATATCATGTTTTTCTTGCCGACTGCAGAGTCTGGACAGAAACTCCACTTCAAACCAACTGCTGCCAACACTTTACCAAAAGGTCAGAAACACATGGGAAATTTTAACAAGTGGCAGACAGCTCTAAAACAGATTCATAACTCTTCAGTTTGAGCAAAAAAAAAAGTCCTCCTGCAACTTAAAATCATACGTCACTGACACTGGTTGAAACAAAACATCAATATGATATTTCCAAAAGTAGATCCTTCATGTGGAGGAGGTTTAAAAAAGTTATTTGACATACTTTTCTGTCATCAAAATATGAAAAATATTACGATGCAAAACAAAACAACCATATCACTTTCACATGTAGTACCCAGAGGCCTATAACCCATCCGTGATTATGTTTAACCACTAATGGGAATCAGCTGATCACTGGTTATTACATCATTACATCATGGCTGTTTTTCCATTCTCTGCCAATTGATTTTATTCAGCCAATCAGCCCTCAGGCTGAAATCATTATGCAATAGCCAAATGCTACAAGAGTGAGGCCTGATGGAGTTTGATTTTTGACACATTTAACGAAACTCCTTACTCTCTCTATTTAAGAGACTCAAATACAGAATCAGACACAGCTGTGTCGGATATCATCCTGGCCACCGGTAGGCCTGTCACAATGATTACATTCTCGCCTTATCGCACGATGTATGGACATGAACTCTATCACCCTGCTGACCCCGATGGCTGCTGCCAACAAGATGCTGGAATAAACAGCAGAGGTTTCCCAACAGTTAGCTGGGCTCAGAGATTCTCCCGTTTTTAATCACTCCACTGATGCCTACCCACATCCGCAGAAAAGTAAAACACTTCAAAGGAGACACAGTGTAGCTTGCCGGTAGCCTACAGCTCCACTTTTGGAGAGGAAGAGGAACAGTCCTTATCGTCTTTAGCCTACCAACCTCGGGCAAATGCACCAAAAGGTAACAGTTAAAATGACAGTTTAAACTGCAATTAATTTTTTTTTCCCCACTTTCACTTACGAGCAAAAAATCAATAATTATTTGATTTTTTTGGTGGATAATTATCAATATCAACTGAACATTTTATATTGTGATAACATATTTAGCCATATTGCCAAGGCCTTGTCTGTCGTTTAAAATTTTACTCTCAAATAACTTCATCCTCCATGCCCCGCTCCCGAGCCGTCCATCTCCGGGGGCCGACTGCGGCACACCAGCCGGATAACGGAGGGAACAGTGGTATTTCCAGGGCTTCGCTTGGTTTATCTACTAGTCGCAAGAGGAATCACATGGTTTTATTTGTCTCAAATCCAGTAATTTTGGGCTACTCTGACAAAAATGTACTATAGTTTTATATGTACTTTTTAAGTGAGCATTACTTTTAAATGTATATATATATTAAATATTTATTTTAATAATTTAAGTTAAAAAAAAAATATTTTTTTAAAATTTCATTCCAATGTCCATTATTATGCTATTATATAATTATATTTGTGGCATGAAATGAAAATGATAATATAATTTAATGCTGTTATTTCTGGGAAAAAATATCTTCCAACAAAAGTAGTTACCATTAAAGCAACGAGTAAGCATCTGGGAAAGCCTAAAATATGAAAGAAATTGGAGAGGAAGTAGAGCGAGAGGAGGACATGTGTCATCACTTCTGCAGAGGAAGAGAGGACACCTGACCTCTGGGAGAGGAAGCAAGAACAGACGGATGATACTGATAGGAGGGAGGAAAAGAGAGAAAACTAAAGAGAATGAAAGAACAGATAATCTTACATATTCATACGACAACAACAGAAATTTAAATACATCAGCCCTGTGGTTCTACTTCTGTGAGCGCAGACTTCCATTAAAGAAATACTGCCATATCTCAGCCAACAGCACCGCCTTAAAATATCTGATTATCAAACACTACAAAGGTGAGTCACAGGCCTCAGTAGACAAACAGAGACTCAGGTGAGTCACTTATGTAGCTCATGTTGCAGCGGTTAGACACAGACACACACGAAATCCCATTCAGTGCACAATGTCACTCCACACATGCAACAGGCTCCTAACAGCACCACGAGTGCCGACAGATCCTATCGTAAGATCCTAAATAAATCAGCAACTTTTTAATAAACTCCATGCAAATCTTTCAATCAAGGCATTATTAGTTCCCAGATATACTGCTTTTTTCCAGAACCTTAAAGCGATAGTTCACCCAAAAATGAAAATTCAGTCATTTTCTAGGATTCAAACGTTAAAAAAAATACATAATGAAATCACAAAATGTCTCTATACTGCTCGTCCAAAGTTGTTTTGAAACACGTCACTGCCATCATGTTTTTATCCCTGCTGTAACCTGTAGCTCTTAGTGTGGGAACCGTATTCACGTATGCGTGCTCACGTGAGACCAACAAGAGCTCGCCATATCTGCACACCAGTTTACATGTTACCTGGAAGCCTCCTGCACTCACAGAGAGAGACTTGTGGCGTTAGCAGCAAGTCCCTTTATAGGAATAATAACCTCGTACAATGTAAACCTCCTGCCTTTTGCACCCACCACATTGCACATGTGAATAAATAGCATATGTAGGTATGCATATTCATTATGTCTTACATGCAATAATGGGCATTATTCTTTATTTTCTCTCTTTGTACTTCTTTGGGAATGGAGAGAAACCTATTTTCAATCCCTGAAAAGCTGACTTTGACTAAAACTATTCTTATTATTAAAACTGTTCTTTGGGGCGGTTTCTGGTTAGCATTATGACTTATCATTATTATGACTGAATTTTCATTTTTGGGAGAACTATCCCTTAAAGCTCAATCACTTCTGAAATAGAAAACTCTCTCTCTGCTGAGCATATTAATACACACTCATGTGGAAACATTCCTTTACAGCATCTCATTCGACACGAGCGAAAGAGAATAAACAGACTACAGATGAATGTCTGTCCTCCTCACGGACACAAAGTTAAACACCAACCGTTGAAATTTAAGTGTTCGCAAACATGGTTAGAAGGTGTGAGCGGAGAAGGATCGAGCGTGAGTAGAAGTCAGAGCGTGAGAGAGCAAACACCGCGGACGCCCAGACATCGTCCGCTGAGCGAGCAGCAAACAGACTCACAATTCCAAGCTGGTAACTCTTTCATTCCACTCGCCCAGTTTCTCAGTGGTTCTCACATAGCTAGAGACAGAGACATGAGGGGGTTTCGCTTTAGGACTCAAAGCAGGTCAAAAACCAAAGAGTCTCAGAGCACTCTGGTTATTTTAAATTAAATACAACTCAGCAAACATTGTCTTAATGTAAATAATCATCGTGTTATTTCCATTTAACGCAAATTGGTTTGATTTCTTTCAAAAACATGGAAAGAAGGTAATGAGTGACTTTATTGTCCGAAAGGAAATTTGTCCTGGGCAAAAGTGCTGAATGCAGCTGACTAATATATAATAAAGCATAAACTAACAAGACAACCAATATACACAGACAGCAGAGATAAAAAGGAAGGATAGATAAACAATTACAACGACAAAAATTGCACAAACCCTGTAAGAAATTTTTAGCTAATTTTCTAATAATTCTCTCTCTCTTTTATAAAGCAAATTTTTAGGTCATTTTCTTGTTACCTTTTGCTAATTTATTTCAATTTGTGGTAAATTTATTGCCAAGTTGCTTTCCTTTTTTCATGTTTTCGTAAAGAAACCAATTTACTTTAAAAGACTTGCTATTAAAAAGGTGCCTTAACACAGCACAAGAAAACTGATGTCTATCCTGGTTTTAAAGGGTTAAAGAATTGTTTTTTTTGGGTTTTTTTGGTCATTATTAGTAAAATATGAAATCTGTCAGGGATTCATAAACACTTTCAAAGTTACACTGTGGAGTCTGGTAGCTTTTTTAAAAGCCTGTGTTCCATCAGAATGAGAATAACTTATATTATTTTCCAAGAAACTAGTACAAATCAAGTCGTGCTTCAATCAAAATGTTGTTACAAGTGAGCGACCCCGTTTATCACTATTACAAACTCACTGATTCATCAAAGACGACACTGAAGCCTCAAACGGCACAATCTCTGATCTGATATTCAAGGATTTAAATTCTCTACCGTATTTGTTTAACTTGCTTGAACGACACGTGTGTCCTCCAGCGACCAAAGCAGCATTAAAATGTGCAAATACATAACCGTGACAGGAACGAAACAGTGACCTGGCACTGGAGAGTATTCAGTTTTTAGTCAGGTCAGTTAAGAGTGTACTGTAAATATACCAGTGTTGATATTAATCTCGATGATGACAGGTCAAACACTTTCTTCTGACATCTGCTGAGTTCTGCCATTATTTCAAAATGAATTTTAGCATTTACACATCATTTAACACTGATCAGCAAGCTCGGCCCTGTTTAATCAAAGGCACCGGAGCAGTAAGTGTGATAAATGAAAACATTTGAGACAGCTGATTCGAAAGTAGCCACAATATTTAGCATTGCACTTGATTGGGATGTGTTTGACATACCACATTTGGCTGTATTGGCAACATACTGGGATTTGATTGTAAATTAGGATATCTGATGCATAACCTTTTGATACCTGGGCAAATAGGCTTGATGTCTTTAAAAACAAAACTAAACAAAAAAAAAGTAAAAAGGCAATTAGCAAAATAAAATAAATAACCCAAACACTAGCAAGAAATTTAAAAAATAAAACTAAAATAAAGGAGCTGATCTGAAAAAAGTGCTTAAAAAATAGAATAATTGTTTAAAAAAAGCAATTATGATAACTGAAAAATATCCCATGTTTTTGAAATAAATCAAACCAATTTTCTTGGGCTTTAAAAGGTTTCAAAACTTATGAAAGGCATGTGAAAGCAGTACAAGAAAAGTGATATTGCTCCAGTTTTCAAAGGGTTAAAACCAATATCTTAAAACCAGCAAAAGTGACAACACAACCAATGTTTTATGGAGTAGTTTGAGAAGAGGAAGTCTGACTGTTTGATAAAGCATAGTGATTAACAAGAAAATTAAAAAATGGCACGTTATACTTAAAAGGTTGCTGACCTCTGATACTGATAAATGATATAAACTGTATATTGTAATTAGCAAAGTGGACGGTTGAAATCTGTTTAAATTGTTATCCATGTGTAATGAATAAAAAAAGTGCATTCATTTCTGTCTTTTCAGAAAATATGAACAGTTCGTTTATCCAGAAATAAATCCATATTCAAGAGTAAGACAAACCTGTTCATCCTGACAAATTTTTGAGATTATATTTTACTTTTAATAAAATCAAAATAAAAAAGACTCCAACTCTCATATACCCATATAAGATTGCACAACCTCAAAAAATATGTAAAACATGCTGAATTATGTACTTGTTTCCTCGCGGAGAATGTCAACAAAGATAAAAAAAAAAAAGGTTTAAAGACACTTTATGAATCCTTGTTGACAGAAACATGCTTTCATCTTCATAAGTTAAGATGCAGCACAGTAATTATCTTTTTCCAACAAAAACTCAGTAATTATTTTCAGCAGCATCATTTCACAGAGGAGTTTGTTTTGTAACTCACTAAGAGTCTTCTCTATGTCAACAGCCCTGCTGAGGTTAATAACCACGGCTGCTTAATTAATCACGTGTAATCACCATATTTTACCACTTTAGTTACTGAAACAGGCAGAGTCTGATGATGTTGAAGCATTAAATCTAAAGTCAAACAGAGAAGCTGTTGTCGTGTTTTTAAGTGTAACCATTACATGAAAAACTGCAGATAGATATTTGTTCTCCAGCTGTGACGAGCTTGATTAGCAATGGTGATCACAGCATCTTTAAAAGCATGATTATTATATCTGATAATGCAGCACCTTCACCTCTGCTACAGCTTCATCTAAAAGGTTTAGTCATCCTTCATAATTTAAGCCTCTGAGGAAAATGATCTAAAGACTTTAAAAGGTTGGATGCATCACCACACGAGATGAGTCATTTTGTTTCCGATGAAGTTGTTACTATCAGAGAAATACTGCAGGAAGCGCTGATTCATCTCTTTGGACGGTACTCAAACTCATCTGAGTTACATTTTTTGTCCAAATTGTATTGAAAAAAAAAAAATCAACTATCCTTATTCATTCATTCATTCCACTAAAATATTTTTGTGTGCATATGTGGTGATTCTTTTCTGTCCATATCCTAAACTAAAGGGGCATCCACGACAGTGCTGGGCAGTAAAAATTAGAGCAACTCAATGTTTCATCAAGATAAATAATCAATTACAATGTTTAACATTTCACAACTCAGCTCTGACGAGGTTTTCGCTGCACTGCCGGACTGTGTTGTTCAGATTGACATGAAGTATGAATAATGCCACAGAAAGATCCCGCTAATAAATAATTCAAATAAAAATTTGACCAATCAGATTCGAGGATGACTCAAAAAGCCTGGGATGAAAAGTTTGGTTTTGTTTGAAATTCTTAAATTTTAAGCAATTAGTGCCATAAATAAATTAAAATTGTCTGTATGAATCTGTATGAAGACTGAACTTAGAAAAATAAAAATAGTGGAAGCTCTCAGAGGCTCCTCTCATCCATTAAAGCCTCAAAGTGGTTTAATTCACCTTTGCCCAACGATTCGTCCCTGAATGACCGCTTATGTTTCCGGAGCACCAACATAAAGTCTGTCATGCCTTTACTCCCCCCAGAAAAGGGAAATCGAGGTTCCATTAAAAACAATTAAATTTAAAAAAAAGAGCAAAAGGGAATGAAGGAAAACTGACTTTGTAAAAAGACTCGAGACCACTTATGCGTGGGGCCAGAATTTAATGCTACGCCCCTGGCAACATCACATTCCTAATGATTACTTTGTAACATTTTTTGGCTAATTTTGGCCTAATTTGTCAAAACGAAGGATAAAATAATTCTCTCGATAATTTCCCAGAGTTGTAAATTCATTTTTCATTGTATTATAAACCCTGGTGCCGTGTTTTAGTCTCTGATAAGCCATTAAATATGCTTTTCTATGACTTCAACAGGACGTATTGGATCAAATTTTATCTCCTGAAGCTGCATGTGCAGACAAACGCCGGATAAGCCTTCAGGAGCTTCTCAAATGTTAACAAAATAATCATTTTATCATGGTTAAAATAGAATGATGCTCATATCTAATAGTTGACAACGGTGGCTTTCAGGGAGAGTGTGTTCTTTCTACTTTACGAGATAGCTCGATCAGCAAGAAACAAAGAATCAAATGTTTGTTTAGTATACAAGTAAACATCAATCTGATGATGTTTGAGGTTCTCAGAGAGGGAAAATCCACTGAGAAAACTGGAGCAGAAGCTGCACGAGGCCTTCGACTCTCTATATTGTTAAAAAATAAACTTGAGGAGCTGTGATTTATCCTAAGTTGGTGCTGTATTTTAAATTGTTTATACATGAATACATACGCATTGGAGGTCTGTACGTCTTGCCAGCTCTTGGTGAGGTTCTGCTTGAGTTCGTTGAGCGGGCTGAGGCCAAGTTTCCTCTTCAGCTCTGTGGCGTGTCTCTCTTTGGCTGACAAAACCTGACGCAGGGTGTTGATCTCCTCCTCCACCTACAAACACAACAGAGCAACCAGAAAGAGTTTAATCTGAGGTTTTCTTCTTCATTCGTGGTGCTCTGCCTGGCTGCAACTACAGCTGGATTTTTATTTTATTCCGCCGAGAAACACAAAGTTACGTCCTATCATGCAGCATCAAACTCAAATCATCATCTTATCGTGTGTATAGTGGTGGAACGCAACTGTGTAAATTTGTTCAGTTTTATATATTTGCTCCTACTTTATATCTCTGCTTAACTACATCAGAGGTAAATATTGTATTTTTATGACACTACAATTTGTCTGACAGCTTTAGTTACTTTGCAGATGTTTTTTATTTCCTCCCTGTCCAGTGAAAACCAGGGATCTCCAGATGTATTGATGCTGAATGTTTTTGATAAACTGAAGGATAAAGTATTCTTTTGTATGCCGAGAAAATCCCCTCCTTATTTAGCAAAATAAACTAAAAATAAACTTAAAACCCTCCTAGAACAACTGAGAAATACTGTACATTCTGAGAAAGCAGAAAACAGGGCTGCGTTTCTGACTTTTTAGAGAGGGGCTAGGGTTGGGCGATATGGCTTTCAAATAATATCCCAATATTTTAAGGCTATATCCCAATACACGCTTTATATCGATATTTTTTTTAATGTCCTTCAAACTAATGTTAACTTCTAGAATACAAAATAACTGAATAAACTGCAGTTAGAATATAGTTAAATAAAGTAGCTACTGTTATAATAACATGTAATACAATATAATTATAAAAAGTTTATATAAAGTACTTTTATAATGAAATTTTTAAAAAAGTATTGTTATAATTAAATATATCAAAGTGGGACCTTTGGTGCTTTTATTTTGTGGGACCTGGCTCATCTTACGCTGGAAGTGTTGATGTTTTCGCCGTGGACACCGTCAATATTTGGATGTTAATGTTAACAGACAGTTAAACAGATACTGTGGCGCCTTTAACCGTGAGGATTCATTCAACTAACAGCAAACAAACAGCTCTCCAGTTCATATATTACTAATATTTTCACTGCTGCTCTGTGGTTACAAAATGTGACTAAATAATCACAATCGGAGCTCTGCATATCACACACTGCCACTAAAGACTTATTAAGTTAAACTGTTATAGTGCAGTTAAATGTGATGATTTATTCTCTGTAAGCTGGAAACCAACTAACAGCTCTCAAGTTCATATGTTAATAGTATCTGCAGGTCGCAGTAGTTTTTCATGGTTGCAAAATTTGAAAAGTCATGGTCTGGAGCTCTGCAAAAGCCCTGCTTCGTGTGTGTGTCTGTGTATCTGCCGTAGAAGAGAGCAAGGAACCAAAACACCAGTGGCTTATAAAAACAATGTGAAAAAATTCACACTTGATGTTCGCGATATGGTCATTTTATATATCTCACTTGGAACAAGCCGCGATACCTCAAATATATTCAAATTATCGCTCACCCCTCACTGATACCATTAATTACTACTCCCTTACTACTCCCTTACTCCCTTATTAAACTCCCATTAAGTATTCCAGTCTGAAAACCTGTGAGTAAGAATACACAATACCTGGAGCCACTGACATATCTAATAAAATGCAGCCATCATTATTATTATTGCCATTACAGGTACATGTGAAAAATGTGGTGATTTTGGAACATGTGGGCCTGACCTTGGTGAGCTCTGTGCGGAGCTCCTCAGCCTCTTCCTCTGTCAGACCGGGGGGAAGAGGGTTGACTACATTCCCCACCGCTCCCTCCACCGGCACGTCGGACAGGCTGTCTGCATTATCCACAACAAGGCCCTTGTTAGGAGAGTTCAGGTTGATATCTGAAGCCAGAGAGACAGGAGAGGACAGGGTTAAGAACAAAAGAAGTTCATCCGAGAGGCAGCAAACAAACACACTTAGATCAGTTCAAGCGTAAAAAGCTCAGAGTGGTTTGCTAGGATGATCTTTCTCTAAGTATCCATTTCACACAAAGAAAAAAAGGCTAGTGTTGCCAGCAGGAGATATCCGACAGGAAGAGAAAGTGGCAATTAGCGGAGCATGGAGTTCAACTGCACTCTGGGAGAGTAACTCAAGACCTTTCTGTCTGAGAACCATTAAAGCTTCTGCTTTCTAAAAACAGGAACGCCACAATACACTGCACCAGGAATAATGAATACCAACAAACGAACAAAAAAAACTTCCATAAAAGTACAACACAGCCATAATTTATTTGTGTGTAAACCTTATTTATCCAGAGCTAGCACAAAAAGGCCAGTTGGGGAGATGGCAACCAACAACTTCACAAAACACAGCCCAAAAATGAGCAAGAAATTAGTAAAGAAGCTGAAAAGAATTAAAAACTGCTTTAAAAAAAATCAATGTATTTATTTTATATATTTTATTGTATTTATGAACATAAAATTAGTAAAACTGTAAATACGGTTCTCTGGATCTTTTCTTTTCTTAGATATATATTTATATTTGTAGGTAATTTTCTCATCACATTTTACTAATGTCTTGCAATTTGTGGGGCATGTCTTCCCAAGTTGGCTATTGCCTGTTTTCAAAAGAAATCAAATCAATTTCAGGTTTCAAAGGGTCAAATAGCTTGTGAAATGTGTCTGAGCGCAGCACAAAAAAAACAAACAAACAAACAAACAAACAGTGATGTGACGATTCAGGTTTCAAAGGGTAAATACTGAAATCTGCAACTGTCAGCATTTCTACAGTAATGAGAATATCTTACATCATCCACCTGAGGACATCGATATAATTTTGGCAGCTACAGGAGCTTGGCACAGTCAGAGCTGGCATGGAGGACACAACAAAAGGGAAGAGGAAAAAGAAAAAACTGGCTCCCGAGCCTGAAACACTGGATAAAAATAGACTTCATGCAGTTATAGTCCAACATTCAAGTAGCATTTATTCAGTGGGCGAACCTCTTATGAAAGCTAAACTTACACCCCACATTGCTCACAAACACACCCACGTCCACAACAGTGAACAACCAGTGTTTTTGGAGCACAGAGCTGTCAACGCCAATTTAAGAAACTTTTAGCATCTTAAAGGAGCAGTGTGTAAGATTAACCCTTTGAAACCAGAGCAAATTGGCTTGATTTCTATCAAAAGTGGGAAGAGGGAATGACTGAGCAAGTTCTGACAAGAAATTACCCCAAATTTTAGCAAGAAATAAGTAGAAAGCACAAAAAGAGTTCCTGAAAATGAAAAAATATTAAGAAAAAAACTATATATATAATTACTCTAACATAATTTTCAAATTATAATCATGAATACATTTTTTTGGACATTTTTTCCAAGATTTCCCAGAAAATAACGTACTGAAATATGAAGAAAGGAAAGGAAAGAATGAACATATAATATAAACAAATATACAGACATCCGAATAGGAGTGGAAAGAAATGCAAACGTCTTAAATCCCACTCCTTCTGCATCAGTTATTGAATAATAATTGACCTGCTTCCTTTTTTTATAGATTGAAGTGTTTTTAAGCTTTAAAAGAAGTCCTGCATTTTAAGTCCTGATTCACAGAGCAACATCCACGTCTTCACAACTGATTGCACAACACACCAGACAACACAGCAAATAAACACACAACAGTGTTGCAAAAGACCAAGATTAGCATTATCTGCAGGTAGCGCTGGTGACGCTGTGTGATCCAGAGTCTCAACAATAACATCCGCATACAAGCTGGCGAGAGAAATGACTGCTCCACCCTCAAGGTATATTGATTCAGCCAAGAGTGATTCAGACCGGCTCGCAGAAACAACACGGCGAGGATACAGAGAAACACGGCGCCTATGAGAACAGATATGGGGATGACTACAAAAACAAAGAAATTTGGACGTAAATCTCACATATTCTTTTGTGTTAGTGATTTCCTACACTTTCCAGAATGCCTTCTGAGTCAAGTCAAACTGAATATAAAACTCATATAATTTGCTTCATATCACGTTTTTTTTGTAGCGGTCCAACTAGTCTGTAAACACCGAGGCAAGTATGAGATCACAGCCACACCCCTCACTTAAAACCACGCTGCAGCATTTGCATCCCGGTCTATTTGCTGATGATTGTCCCAGTGGTACATCTATGATAAATATCTCTAAGATTTAGACGGACACCAAGTATGACATCTATTGTTGTTGTCAAAGGCTTTTCTTGAATGCGTGTGGCAGGAAAACGAACAATTTTATTAAAAAAGTCCCTGAAAAAGCAAGTAAAGCACATCACAAACATTGTTAACACTTAAAACCTAAGCAAATTGTCATAATTTCTTTAAAAACAACTACAACAACAACAAAAAAGTTGCGTGTTACAATAAAAATACCTGAAATTTAGCAAAAAAAGAAAAAATGTAAACCACAAAAACAGGCTAAAAAATATTATTATTAATAATAATAATAAATAGATAAAATAGTTAATAATAACTATTCTACTAATTATAATACAGTTTCCTGGACTTTTTTTATTATCTTCTAATAACTTCCTCTCTTTCCCTTTTTTTAAAACTAATTTTCAGATCTTTTTCTTTTCTAATTTACAGGAAAAGTTTTGCAGAGTTGCTCATCGCCTTTTTTTAGCCATGGTTTTTTCAATTTGCTTATGTTTCAAAGGTTTTAAAACATGTAAATGGTGTCTGAACGCGGCACAAGAAAACTGATTTCATTGCCTGTTTAAAAGGGTTCATATTATTCTTTCAGGACAGATTTTAAAAAACACTGACAGCAGCGTCATGTGAGAACACATCAGTGGGGAAAAGTCCCCTGCTCAACCAGAAATGCTATTCTCAAGTTTCACAGCATCATTTAGGAAACAGTAGAAGGATTTTATTTGCACAGACATGCCCTAATTCACTCCAGTTTGCCAAACTCAAAGACAGACAAATATAGGCGAGCTTAATCACTTCCATAAGCGCTCATCCTGAAATACAGGAAGCCTGATACAACACGACATGTCTATCATGGCCGCTCACTTACAGCCAAGGACACAGGAAGTCTCATTAAGACATCCCCGAGGGGATTTTGCAGCCATAATGACCTGGAGATACAGAATGTAAATCACAAATTGTGATATAAGGCTGGATATATTTATCTGTATAGATTTATTATGGATATCTGGATATATTTATTGGCAAAGTCGTTATCACAATGGTGGCGCATGAATATGTAACAACCAGTAGCTCCTAAAATCCTTTCTCCTTTTTTGCTACATTTTTCTGTTTTTTTGACTCCATGGCCACTTCTGCTGAAGCACGACTTTTCTGCAATGAAGCAGCACTTAAACACAGAGGGAAGTTGTGTGGGGTTTGGACTGAATGCAGCAGACTGCGAGAGAGAGAAATCAAATATCTGCAATTTTCAATTTTCCAAGTAAGATTTTGAATGCAAAAGCTTTTACTTGTGGTGAAGCAATTTCACTCTGAGGCACTGCTACTTATACTTGAAGGAAATGCACGAAAATTTGCACCAATGACTACAGGTAGAAGTGAATATTTAATTGAATGCATTTTATACACTATTTGTAGCCTTATATTTATTAATAATGCAAATTTATTTTATTTTACATCTTATGTTATGCATTCTGTGCATTAATATTTTATCCTTATTTCATCTTACTTTTACTTGTACTTTCAAGTGGGTTGTATCCATGTGAAGATGCTTTTTTTTGTTTTCTATTCTGATCTTATTTCTACATGCGGGTTTAATTGTCCTCTGTGTCTTTTTATCTGAAGCACTTGGTGCATGTTTTTTTTTCTTGTACAGCAGGTTGGGCTGTATTTCTTCTATGAAAGGTGCCATACATATAAAGTTTATTATTATTATTATTATTATTATTATTATTATTATTATTATTATTATTAATATTAGGGATCGACTCGGCCGTTTATTATTTTTTTAATTTTTATTTTAATAATAAAAAGTTGCTGGTAGCTGGCTGCATATGACATTGAAAGTTTCAGTTTGGATTAAACATTTGCTAAAGGTGTTTAAACAAAGTTAAATGTGGATGTTTGTTATATTCCAAATTCTAAATATTGACAGAAAGACTTACAATTTAATTGCATGTCAGTTCCGAATAGTGGTTATCAGTCTCATTAGCAACAAACAATATGTCCTGGTATTAGCCCTGAAAAACCAATCTAATCATATCGATATTATTGTTAAGAATATCTGTTAATAGAGCCAACAGTGACTATGATTAAACAGCAGCTATGCTAACAACAACGCTGTTAGTCAGCAAATTTGACTGTTGTCAGGCCCAGCTAATAAAAGTGATAAAGACTGACAAGAAGACAGAAAAACGCCCATTCAGGAGGATTAAAAGGCAAAAAACAGGTCAGTGTTTGTGTTTAGGAATCCTCCAAAACTATCTGCTAGCTTTAGCTAACATTAGTCCGTTTGTTTACAAGATTTCAGCTCGGCTCGCTAGAATAAAAAAGTCTCACAGAAAAGATGCAACTGTTCACTTTTTGGCTGAATTAATGTCATTTATATGTCAGTTGGTAACATTAGTAACACGATCCTGCTCCTGTCCCTGTCATTTACTGCAGCGGGCCCGTCCTGTCCTCGCGGCTAAACAACAAATATAAATATATATATTTTTAAAGCTATAAACACATTTAAACTTCAACACAAACAAGAACATATTTAAATGAAGTTTGTAGGTTACGGTGGATTAATTTATTACGATTGTTTGCTGTCAAACAGTTGACGTATTTCTGAAGCTAAAGCTACAACTAGCTAACTTGCCCGCTAAGCTAACAATTAACGTTACCTTGACTCGCGGGGTCCATTTCTGCGTCGGTGTCACGGAGCTCAAACTCCTCCCGGTTTCGTCAAAACTTAAACTGGTCCGGTGTGAAATGTGGACGGCGGACTGGTTCAGTGTGCTCCCCACTCGCTGTGCGTGGAAATCTTCCTGTTTTAGAGACTGCTCCCACTCAGAGAAAGTCGTCGACAGGAACCCAAAACAGCCAACAGCCAGCTCAGCTATAACGGCCGCGCGTGAAGCTGACAGGAACCACACAGCCGCGTCCGCCGGGGAACTTCACAATAAAGGCTTTGTTATGGTCCTGCCTAATGATGACGATCAGATGAATCTGCTTTACCAGACAAAAATTATAGGGATTTTAGATTTTATTTTATTTTTTGCTTAATTTTTGTTCATTTATTTTAATGTTCTGTGGTTATTGAGAAATGTTGGTATTTTATTTAAGTCCTTCTCAACGATTTTTAACTATAAACACACACATAATTTGTTTAATGATTTTTGTGAGTTTTGTTTTATATCAATGTTTTTTGTATATTAGAGTTGCAAATGCACCGTCCTTAATCGATTATTGGTTAAATAACCGGATAATGGAACTAATGGGTTAATTGTTATTTGAGACAAAAAAAAAAACCCAAATCTGCTTTAAGTGCATTTATCTCAAAGTTCTGTGGTAATTGATAAATATTGGTAATTTATTTAAGTCCTTCTTCACAATTTATATATATATATATATACACACACACACACTCACAACATATATATATATATATATATAGTTTGTTTATATGATTTTTTTGTGAGTTTTGTTTTATTGTATATTAGTGTTGCATATTGTAAGCACTTTCCTTCATCAAATGTTGGTTAAATTAACGATAAATTAATAAATTAAGCCTATATGAGATTTTAAAAAAAGAAAGATAAATCTGCTTTAACTGACTAAAATGTTGTGCGCTGGTCAGGAATTTGAGAGGGTATACACATACACACAAACACACACAAACACACACACACACACACACACATTTATATATATATCTATATATTGTTTTTTGTTTTGTATATTAACAATCATTTAATTGATAAATTGATATAAAAAAACATAAAGACACAGATGCGTTTTTCTTTCATCAAAGCTCACAGCAAAATTTTGCATATACTTTGATAGCATTGCATAGCCTATTGACTGATCGATAAAACATCAGGTTTTAAAATCTTAACAAATGATTAATCGATTGTCGATTAACTGTTTTGTGAATTTTAGAGGTAATTCTCCATCCAAGAAAAGAATTTGATCACATTTGAAATGGTGTCAAAACCCAAACGTTTATCAGTTGTGCTTCAGTCTGCTCATATTTAGTACTATTTTGATTTAATAGAAAAAAATGCCTCGAGGTTTTGTTGCTGTTTTTCCTTTACAATCTCATAAAGTAATTATGACAAAATTAGTATCAATAATACGTTATTATAAGTAGTCTGAAAATTGTTTTCATAAAACCTAAAATACACTATTTTGTATGGAGTAATAAAAAAAATTGAATTCAAAACATCATTTTGTTTTGGTGCTTTTATTTTAAAGGCGTAGCCTCTAAACAGGAAGTTATGATCATCATCACTACATGCTGCATTTTGGAGAATTCCTTTTCCGGCGTGGTCAAACGACGTCACACAGACAGCTGTTGGCGAAATATTTTGGCTGTCATGCTTTTTTTCCTGTGGGACTTTTATATATGAAAAGACATATTCAAAAGTCCCACAGAAAACACACACACACAAACACACAAACACACAAACACACACACACACACACACACACACAATGAATAAAATCAGATTTATTTTATCTATACATGTATCAAACAAAATCTATATTTCCGTCCTGCATTTTGCAGAAATCACTTTACAAAAAAAACTTAAAAAAAAGAGCTTAGACACACACTCACAAAAACACATTAAAGCTGCAAAAAAAAAAAATCCTTGAATATTTTAGATACCAAACCACATCGAAACACATGACAACCAAAATCAGCAGTTCAAAATGTTTCAGACTGAACATTTGAGTCCTCTAGTTAAATGTTAAAACATTGAAATTAAAAAAAAAAAAAAAATCAACACGTACGTCTTAAATACTGCTACTTCTGTTCCCTTCTTTACTTCATCCCGCTGAATCCTTGTTTATTTTAACATTTTGAAACCTCAGCAAATCAGCTTGACTTCTTTTAAAAACATGGTAAGAGGGCAACAAGCAGCTTGACAAAAATAGCCCAAAAATGATCAAGAAATCAGTAAAAAGTTACAAAAAAATCTAAAAAGATTAAATACATCTTTTATTCTCTTTTTTTGAAACATAATTTCAAATATATAATTAAGAGAATTATATAGTTTTCTATACATTTTCTGTCATTTTTTGATAATAATCCATTAATAGTCACCTTTCACTTATCTTGTCTGCAGTTTGCGAGAAATTTCTTGCCAAGATGCTCGAAATGTTTTTTCCTGTGTTTTAAAAGGAATCTAACCCAGCATCTCAGGATTCAGAGGTTTAAATGACAGTAAAAGCTGTTAAAGGGTTCAATAAGCACAAAAAGAAAAGAAAATGACAATATAAGAGTTATAAATGTAGTTTTCTGGTAAATTGGAAAAATGTCACAAGAAAATGATCTGAAAATAAGAAAAAAGAAGGAAAGAAAGGTAAATACAAATTTAATAAAAGAAAATGACCCTGAGAAAGTGCTAAAAAGATAGTTTTTTCGGTTTTCTGTAACATAATTTACATACATATTTAAGATAAACATTTATACATTAACATTTATATTTAAATAATATTTAAATATTATTTTGTGGACATTTTCCATTGTTTTTTGATCACATCTAATAATTCCCTATAGGCTAATTTTCAGATCATTTTCTTGTCACCTTTTAATATATATATATATATATATATATATATATATATATATATTTGCAATTTGCAGGACATTTCTCACCAAGTTGTTCATTAAGTTTTTTCCATGTTTTTAAAAGGAATCTAACCAATTTCTCAGGTTTCAGAGGTTTAAAAGTTAGTGAAAAGCTTCTGAATGCAGCACAATAAAACTGATGTCAGTGCAGGTCTTTAAGGGTTAAGAACTATTGTTTTCTAACATCAAGCTACAACTCATAGCACATAACTCCAGTAAAAGGCTTTTACCAGGAAAGCTCACTTAAATCTCATTTCATTTCAAATTCAAGCAAAGTGCATACTTAAATTAACTTTGTCACCTTTCATCACTGACTAGTCAGACGTGGGACCAAGTCATTGTTTTGCAAGTTACAAGTACGTCTCAAGTCTTTGAACTCAAGTCCCGAGTCAAGTCCTAAGTTTTGAATCCTAAACGACGGAAGCCCTAAGTGGCCATACATCCATTCAAACTTGAAAGTTGTAAAGACTTTTGTTGTAAAACAACTTCCTTTAAAAAACAAAAAACCCCAAAACAAAACAAAACAAAAAACCCAAAACAAAACAAAACAAAAAACCAAAAACAAAACAAAACAAAAAACCTAGAACAAAACAAAACAAAATAAAATAAATCAAAATAAAATAAAATAAAACAAAATGAATCAAAATAAAATAAAATAAAACAAAACTCAACTATCCTCAAAACAAGACAAAATAAATTAAATAAACTAAAAATAATAAAATAAAATAAATCTCAACTACACTCAAAACAAAACAAAACAAAATAAATAAAATAAAATAAAATAAAAAAATAAAACAAAATAAAACAAAAGAATTATCAGTGACTTTTCAAACTAAGATCCTAACAGAGTCGGTGTTTCCCCTTTAGGCCCAAATATCTGTTTTGTCCTCATACTGTAACACAGATGTGCTGTGTTTTTCAAATATATTTTAAACTATTGACAACAATACAAACTGTTGATATAAACACTGTAACTGGAGTTTTATCAAAAAAACAAGTGTTTCCAGTCTCTCAGTCTCATCTCTCTTTCCTTCTTTATCTCCGCAACATCATCTTCAGACGCTCCTCTCCTCCTCTACTTCTTCTTGTGGAGGGGATTCAGCCACGAGAAGCAGAAACTGGGCCGACGAGGAGCCTCGCTCAGGGTGAAAGAGGAGAAGGAGGAGGAGGAGGAGGAGGAGGAGGAGGAGCAGAGGGGAGGACTGATCTGAGGAGGACTCCTTGTCTCAGTCTCCGTCTGGAGCGGATGAATTTATCTGATTATTCACAGTGACTCAAGATGCTCACAGAAACACAAGAAATACTCAAGAAAAGTGCAAACACATTAAATTTGTACTTGGGTATTAAGAATGAAGTATATCAAGAGGTCTTGCTCCAAACTGACATTTCCACTTTGAAAAAAAAGGCATAAGAACAAAGCTGATATTCATTTTATTATGTGTTAACCGTCACATCCTGCACATGACTGAGTGAGGATGCAGGAAAAAAAAGGGACTTGATGCATCTGATTTATGAAAATTCAGTGAACGTGCAAAAACATCTCATCATGCAGCACGAAGCAGAGGGATAACAAGTGATGTTAGTGATGCTGGAGCATAAAAACAGCAAGAATTAAATTATACTACAAAAACACATTAAAAGTTGTTAATAAATTAAAGTCAGGTAGTTAATCTGTTATTTTTATATTAAGTTTATTAGTTTTTCTTTACTTAATATTGAAATAAACTGACTTTACTGACTAATAACTGTAATTATAACAATTTACCACAAGGTGCCAGCAGAGGAGAAAGTAAATTGGATGCTGGAGGTCCTTAAACAGGTTTTTTCCCCCTAATTTTAAAAACGTTTATAATTAAAGTTGTAGTTTTTTAGTTTAAACATGGTATCAATGAAAAACTTACTTGTAAGCACAGAGGAGGACATTAGGTTAGAGAATAAGGGGATAACAGCTGTGACGATAGAAGTCTGTTAGTATTTATTAAAATAACTAATATTTAAAAACGTAATAATATCATTATTACAGGGTTCAATCTGGTAATATATATATAATAAATATATATAATTTAATATATATATATTATATCATATTATATTATATTCAAACAGTAATCTAGATTATGTATTTAAATTTCCATAAAATGATTATTTTATTTCAACGTCTTAAAATTATTAAGCACACAGCAATTAATCTTTAACTCTTTCATGCAATTATCTTAAAAAAATACTGAACACTTAAATCTGCAGCTGTACTGTAGATCCTCTTATTTTCCAAAATAAAAGCCCGGAGCAGCACTTCCTGGTGGAGCCAGCAGGTGTGTGTGTGTACCTGAGCGGTGCAGCTGTGAGGGTGGAGGTGTCTCCTGCTGGAGTTATGTGCAAATGAAGCAGCCGATGTAAGCCCAAACCCTCTGCAGGATGACCAGGACGGCCAACAGGTAGAAGAGCAGAGTGACAGCCTGGAGAGAGATGGAGGGATGGAGGGACAACGGAGAGAGAGAGAGGTGGATGAAGGAGGTGATAAATGGTGAAAAACAAACAGGAGGGACGAGAGAGGAGGAGGAAGAGACGAGGAGATTTGGGGTGAAGGACAGAAGAAGGGGAGAGATGGAGAGATGATGCTGCTGCACAAATAGACTATAAAGTGAAGGAAGGAGGGAGGACGAAACACATCTGAAGTACTTTGAGTGTTTTCTTCTGATGCCACGTTGTACTTATACTCGACTGTTTACTGCAGTGCATTTACCTGGCAGATTTAGTTATTTTACCAATTAAGATTTTTGCACAGAAAACATGTAAAAATCTTGATGTACAACTGAAACATTAAGACGATAAATACATTAATCAAAATTAACCAACAACTATTTTGATATTTTGTCCTTTTTTTCCATACAAAAACACTTCACAGTTCCAGACTGTACAATTTTAAGATTTGATTGTTCTTCCTCTTCTTTTTTTTTAAATAATGCTTCTGCTATTAATGAATAATTTTGAAGTTTGGAGTTTTGGTCAGACAAGATAGAAATTGTAAAGATGTCAGTTTGGGCTCTGGGTGACTATTTTTTCCTAAATTTTATAAACCAAACAATCCCTGATAGGAACCCTCCCCCATACATAGCTGACAATTTATTTATTTAATTTTTTTATTACACTTTTCACCTTTTCATCACCTATTACCTATCTATTGATATATGAATTTTTAACAACTATTTTTTCTTCTCTCTTCTTGTTTTGATTTCTTTTTTCCAATATTTAACAGATTTTCCCAACAACAAACTTATATAAATATATACACACTTAAATAACAATTAAACATTTGATATATTTATATACAATATAACATATATTCTTTTTCAGTCCTATAATTTTTTGATTTTGCACCAATAAATAAATAAATAGATAAATAAAAAAGGATTAATGGCACAGCAGGTAAGAGGAAAATATGGGTTTTTGATTTTGGGCAAAAAACTGTATTTTTACATTGATGTTTTGGTAATTTTGCTTTAGTAAACAGCCTGAACACTTCCATGTTAAATACTAATGGATGTGTTAGATTTCATGATTTTTTAAATTTAATCAATAAGACTCCTTTTAGTAATGAGGTAGTAAATGAGGTTTTACTTTTAATTTATGGGGAAAAACGGTTTTTTTTAATCCGTCCTTGTTTCTTTCTCCCCTCACTCCCCAACACCATAAAAACACAGAGACTGAGGTGAAGTGAAGCAGCCGAGTTGAAAAAGTGACTCTGCGGAACATAAACAGCTTAAAAACCCAAAATAAGAGAGATATGGAGGCGACATCAGCAGGAGGGTGAAGAGAGCAACAGCCCGGCCGATGATGATGATGATGATGAAGGTGAAACCGGACGACACTGACCTGGAGGGACAAAGAGGAGGTTATTTCCTCTGCAGCTTCAGGCCGCCCGGTGCTCCCTCCGTCCTCCTCTGTCTCTCCTGAGCTACGAGCCTCAGTTTCTCTTTCTGCGCCTCTCTGCGTTAAACTGGTAAAACTCTGAGCGTCTCCTGAATCACAGCTGTCAGTTTGCGTTTGCTGCTCCTTTTCTTTCCTCTCATCAGACCATTCACTTCCTTCCTTTATCGTCTCAGCTTCTACATCAGCCTCCTTTTCCTTCAAATTAACCTCATGCTGCTCTTTCTCCTCTGCATCACTGAACTCAAACTTTTCTTTGTGCATCTCGACACTCGCAGTTTCCTCTGACGCCTCTGATGCCGGACCATCAAAATTTTGGGATAAAACTTCTCCCAGATCAAAAGTACTCTCTGCTAGACTGAAGTTTTTATCCGCGGCTCCAGAGAGACACACCCAGCCCTGCATGTCGTCCTCGCCGTTGTCCTCCTCTGAGACCGGGTCTCCTCCTGCAGCCTGCGCACCGACAGCAGCCGTCAAAGCGCCGCGCGGCTCAGCGGGAACCTGCTGGGGTCGTTGTGGTCCAGCTGGAGGAGATCCTGGTTGCATTTGAGACTCAGACTCGGCTTCACGTCCGGTGTGAACTCCGGCCTCTGATCCTGAATCCTCGGCTGGTTTTGGTGAAGTCGTCAGGTCGTCTGCAGGATCGGGGCTCGCTCTGCGGCGGCTGCTGGGTTTGTACCAGCCGGGATAAAACGAAGCTTCCTCCTTCGTTATTTCTTCTTCTTCCTCATCCTGTTTGTCCTCCGTCTCAGACTGTGCCGTCCAGTCACCTGCATCACTTACTGCCTCACACTGATATGTGAAGGAACACAATTAAAGGAAGATTTTTGATGTTTTTAGCGCATTACCAACAACTTCTGACCTTTCCCCAAAGAATAAAGCACGTTTTTTTGTTCAGCTTTCTTGATTTTAGGTTGCTTTTGGTTTAAGTTTATTTTACGACTTTTAGAGACTTGAAAACATCAGTAGCTTTTAAGGTTAAGAGGAGAGATGTAAGGTCAAATCTTTCTCAGATCTTCATAGTTATTCCTAGTTGATCCACAGTCTTCTTCATCATGGGTCACTTTCAGTATTTCTATTAAATGTCTCTGAGTTGATTTTCAAAAGCTTACAGACCCAAAGCTGCGTGCAAAGTAGGAAACTAATCTAAAATTATATTTTGTAAAATTATTTGTTTATCAAATTTTAGAAGAGGTTTTATGTAAAGTTTGCACACCTCGTTAATGAGCTCAGGGTTGCTTTAAAGTATTAATATAGAAACTGTGAGAAACTGAACAGAAAGTGTCTGAGGAGGATTTTTTTGTCAAGTTCATTTTCACACATTTAGCAGCTCGTTTATCAGCAGAAATAATAATCAACACATCTCAAAATGCTTTCAGTTATCACTTACAAATTAAAAAGATAAATTAGCTGCACGTCCTCTCTTGGACGATGGTGGTGAGGTGAAATACTGAAGTTTTCTATGGTTACAAGTGTGTTTGTGTGTATTAATACTCAGGTATGTATGGTGAGGGTTTCCTGGGTGCTGGAGAATACATACTTAAATGATCATAATTAATTATGGGAGTAATACATGTTTATGGAAGACAATCCATATATGTTCTATACACTAAATTATATTTTGCAGGACGTATTAGGTTACAAATGATTTTATTTGTTTATGGATGTATAAATGTTTGTGTGTATATTTCATATCTGTTTATTTATGTTTTCAAGTTTAAATAAGGAAGCTTACGCAGAATTATTAGCTACTGAATAACGGAGAGAAAGCGGGATTAAATATGTTCACACTTCTTTTCAAACATGTAATTAAAATTGATGGTTTTCTTTTGTTCTTCTGTTGGTTTGTTTGTTTATGGACTTAAAAATGTACATGTTCAAAATAAAGATGAAGATAAAACATAAAGATAAAGATGAAGATATAGAGATGAGGATGAGGATAAAACCCTGATGTTTTACAGGTAAATAGGACCAGTTTCAGGTGTGATTGGGTACCTGTGTTGTGCTCATTCCCTCCTGCTCCTCACAGACGGTTCCCTCTTTAACAGGATCAGGAGCTGCACATCCCTCCTCCTCCTCCTCCTCCTTCATGTTCTTCATCACACCAGATCCTTCGTCATTTAAGTCCTCGTCCTCAGTCTCCGGATGCAGAACCGCCCCTGCAGGTTCCACAGAGTCCGTCACCGCACCTGCAGCCGCCTCTACTGGTGCAGCTGGTTCCACTGGTGGAGATATCGGTGCCGGGATCGGCTCTCTAAGTGGTTCTGAAACAGACTCCAGGTTCTGCTCAGAGGTCTCCTGATGGGGTTTTGGTTCCGGGTTCTGCACAGCGGGCTGTTTGGGTTCCTCTGGTTCTCGTTCTGCCTCCGGTTCTTCAGGAACGTCTTCAACAACTGCAGAGAGACAACGAAACCTGCTGAGACCGAACGTGTGTTTGCATATTTATGTGACGTTTAGTATTCATTTAAAGAATACTTCAACTGCAAAATGACCAACGCTGGAATATAACGAAGTACATTTACTCAAGTACTAATCTGAAGTACTTTTACTTTACTTGAATATTTTAATCTCATACCACTTACTGCTTCTACTCCTCAGTTCACAGTTTGAGTCCTCTTATTTTAGTGGTTTTATTTATTACAAAGTATTGCGTTTTATCCTTGTGTACTTGTGTATGTGTGTGTGTGTGTGTGTGTGTGTGTGTGTGTGTGTGTGTGTGCATGTGCATGTGAGGGGGTCGGACAGGGGACTCCTGGTTTTATTGTATGAAGCATTATCTGTTACAGTTTGGCCTGGATGAAAAGAGCAAAACAAATAAAATGTGATTGATTGATCTCATTTCCTTCCTGAAAACCATAGATTGTATTTCCTGATGTAATGATGATAAAATTCTCCTTCAGCTAAATAAACGCTTAAAAGCCTCTAAAATCAGCTGAAAAATGCTGAAAACAGGGCTGACTACAGAAACGTGATTCTCACAGGAAAAAAACGGCCTCAAACACATGATGATCTTACAGAATATGAAGCATTAATGTAGATTAAATTACCCGACAGGATATAAAGGAGGTATAAAGATGTCACTCATTCTCTCTCACCCAAAGCAGCTTCCAACTATTTTTGGATCAGACCTTAAATTAAAATCACTCGTGCAGATGATCTCTCCAGGTTTATGTTACACTCGCTCTCACACAGAGTTACAGTGCGGTCTTCACAAATAATATTTCTCCATCCTAAGAAACATTCATTTTTTCAGTCATGATGCTGCATATTTAAAAACACTCTAAGATAAGTTTGTCTCCTTAATGCAAATTGTATACTATTAATGCTCAATAAATGTATGTTTTAATAAAACAAGGTTTTCTTGTTGGTGCAGCTAAAATGTCTCAAAATTAGAAGTGCTTCTTCTCTCACTGACGGAGGGGAAACACACTGCTCCCTTTTTGTTTAAAAAGCACTCGGACAGTTACCTCCCTGCCTAACTTCTCTTTTAAGAATTAAATCTTCTTCTCTTCACACACGCTCACAGGAATTTTTATCCAGAAACTCCTCAGATCAGCACCGAGCTCGGTGAATTAGCTTTTCAGATTTTTTTTGCACCAAATAAATGGAACAAGTTAGATGTATTAAAATTAGATCGTTAAGTGATCATATTATATGCTATTTGATATATTTCCTGTACAGTGCTCTGGTTCATTCACAGACATGATCGTTATTTTTTTGTTTTTATTGCCACAATTTTTACTTTTTTTTCTTTACTTATGTTGTTTTGCATTTTTTCACGAGCTTTGTTTGCCATTTTATCTTTTTTAAATGTTTTTTTAAACTAATTTTATTGCTAATTATAACTTTTGAAAGCCATTTCTGTGAGTTATTTGTTTTTATTGAATTTATCACTATCATATGTTATATATCCCTTTGGCCCGCTGAATCCGGAGCATTCCTGTGAAAGAGCTGAACGCTCAGTCGATCTTCCCTAAATAAACAATGGTTCATGATGAAATCTTTTTTTTCAGAGATAAAGTTTCATTGACAGTCTCTCTGCTTACCTCTGAGGAAGTCGATGCTCTTCAGAGCTCTCTCCTGTCGGCTGAAGTTAAATCTGTAGTGACTCAGACTCTCATAACCTGGTTTCAGCGTCTCCGCTGGACACGAGCTGGTCGCTGTTAAGACTCTGAGGAGGAGGAGAGACCAGTCGAGATACGGAGAGTAAAGAGTCGATGAAAGAAAAGGAAACAGGAAGAAATAATGAAGGTCATAATAAAACAAATACTCAGTTTAGAAAAAAATCAAACAAAAAAGTTCATGACAGGCAAATTGAAAACTCACTTTGCGATCAGTTCTCTTGAATCCTGAGGGACGAAAGTGAGAACAAAAAATCAATTTAAGAAATTCAGGACTTAGAAGTCAGTTTTATTTATTTTATGCACAAACAAACCAAGAAAACACATCACCAAGAGAAACAAACAACAAAAAAACACACGAAGATGCAGCCATGAGGTCCAAACCCAAAGCTGAACAAAGGTTTGTATCGTCACCTTCATGCAGCCGTAAGATTTGGAAAGTGTTTTAAAAAGGTCATAAAGTCACATATCAGAAAAACAGATGACAGCACACACGCACACACACACGCACACACACACGCACACACGCACACACACACACACACACCTGAACAAAAGCAGCCATGTCTGGCTCCTCCATGCTGCTCGTCGCTCTCTCCACCAGTTTGCTGTTGGCCTCCACGCTGTCGCCATAGCAACACACCAGCGCCTGGGCGTGGCCCGTCTTCTCTTCCTCCTCGGAGCTGATTCGCTGCGTCATCGCCTTCAGTGTGATGATGATGATGAAGACAATAAGTAATAGACTACTGTTACTGCTGCTTGAGTTTTACTGCCATTAGATAGTGCAGAAGAAAGGGGTCGACTGATATTGGTTTTTTTTGTGATACCAATACTGATTATTATTAGTTAATGACTGATAATTGGCACTGATATGTATTTACAATAAAGTAAGTAATTACTTGTTTAAATGCCCTTAAGAAATATTAAATCAAAACTGAAACATTCAACACACAGCAAGATCCCACCAACTTTTTTTGTCTAATAAAGTCAAGTGAAAATTTAAAAAAAAAATCAATCAATAAATAAAAACAGCTCTCTGAGGTTTTACAAAAAAAGTTTCTCCCATGCTGACACTTTCTTTGCATTTTTTAGTTAATTAATTTTACGCGGATTATTAAAATAAAATGCCGATACAGATAATTGGTAAAATGCCAAATATTGGCCAAGCCGATAATCTGTTGATCCCAGCAAAAGATAATACTAACATAACCAATACAATCTATTCACATGTAACTTAACATATTTACAATTTACTGCATATCACCATGTCAGAAATACAGTCTCTGTGTTAAATTTCACAAAATACTCCTCGAAAAAAAATGTCATTATTTTGATTTAGCAAATATTAGGAGTCCATCCGCATATTGAAATGTACTTTTTATGGTGTATTACGTGTTTTTTATGTTTGTGTATAAGATGCTGAGAAAAGAACAAAATCTGACCCGTCGTCTCTCCTCCAGGATGGAAAACACTCGGTCGAACCTCTCACACACACTTTGTTTCTGAGTCTTGCAGTTCTCCTGGAGAGAGCAGAATGAACGTTAGTGCACAAAATACACGAAAAAAACATATGTGATGGTAAAATAAATCTGCATATTAACTGACTTGGAAAAAAAACATTGATACAACATACAGGCAGACTGTATGGACTTTAAACACAAAGACCTCCAGGTTTACAAGTCTTGGGGACATTTTTTATGACAGCCTGGAATTTAATCTAAAGTAAATGATAATGGCAGCATTATTCTTCAGAATATCTTTTCTATTATTAAAAAATACTTTATTGTAGGAATTAACATGACTTTACATCAGCTTATATCTTTTCCACATTTTTCTTTTACAGTCCCACATTGTTTTTTATAAAAAGTAAAATGACAGCATCCAGTTTTCCTCTTTAAAAGTCCAGTCTTTACAAAACAAATATTTCTTTTTTTACTTTCAAAAAAGGCTCAATGATTTCCTGACAAAGCTGGCCACACGGTGCGTTTGATGCAGAACAAAATGTAAGAATGACAACGATATTTTTTAAGTAAGAGTAGAGTAGAGTATGAGTAGTGCTGGGCAATTAATCGAAAAATAATGGAAACCAACATTTAGAACCTCTAACCGACATAATCTTGCCCTTGTTGGACATATTTCGACGTATTTCAGTTATATTAAAAATTGTTAACCCGGGCGGCCTCTCGCTCACCTGCGAGAGTGTGCCGAGGCCTCTGCAGCCCAGGTGTCAGTCCCGTTCTCTATCCCACATTTCCTGTCATTCTACAGCTAAATCTAAAATAATTTTAATTCTCGCGCTGTCATGACACTGAGGAAAATCGAGTATGCACGCACACACTCACACTCACACACACACACACACACACACACACACACACACACACCTCTATGTTTCTGCAGGTCTCCTCCAGCCCGTCTATCAAAGCCTGGATCTTGTCGTTGAACGCCACCAGAGAAGTGATCCCTTCACTGAGCTCGTCCTGAGAAACAAAAGGACATTAACTTGTTATTAACACTGATAATTATATAGCAAATATCGCGCCGGCGTCCAAAGAATCTTTCTATCTCGTCACGCTGAAACCGCACTGAATAGTTAGGGAAACAGCTCTTTCAGTTAAGATTTTAAATCAATACTTTTGACAACACTATAATGGACTACAGTAGCTTCTCTTTGTGCGAGTCCGTTAACACAGAAGTTACAGTAAAAACACACAGAAGGAAAATTTAAAAACCCACGATGCTTGATTTCTTTCAAAAACATGGGGAAAAAAGCAATCAGCAACTAGAAATTACCCACAAATTAGCAAGGAAATAATAAGTTAAAAGAAAATTACCTGAAAAAAAATAAAAATAATAAAATGATTATTATTATAAATATATGTATTGTTCTCTGTAGGCTTATTTTAAACATATAATTATAAATATTGATTTCTTGATATTTTCCCTAGTTATTTGATTATTTCCATTTATTTTCTCTCTCTTTCTTAAAAGGCAATTTTTAGGTAATTTCTTTGTCACTGCTTACTGTTTTTTTTTTTTTTTTGCAGTTTGCAAGACATTTCATGCCAAGATGCTGATCTCATTTTCTTTCTTCATGTTCACATTTCAAAGGTTTAAATACTTCTGAAAGGAGTCTGAACGCAGCACAAAAAGACTGATGCTGATCCAGGTTTCAAAGGGTTAAATACCAGTATCCAGCAGTAAAACAGACAAATTGTGTATTAAGATACAACATGACACAAAAAACACATTGATGCAATGTTCAGACACACACACACACACACACACACACACACACACACACACACACACACACACACACACACACACACACACACACACACACACACACACACACACACACACACACCTTTTTCTGCTGGTAGACGTCCGTCAGAGGAGCCACCTGACAGGACTGATGAGCCCCGAACACTTTACACAGAGAACATGTGGGAACCTCACAGGTGAGACAGTAGATGTTCACCTTCTCGCCCTCGTGGTCTGAACACGTGACCTGAGCTGAAGGTGGAGGAAGAGGGACGGGACTGCAGAGAGACAGAGAGACAAAATGTCTTTAAACACCTGCAGGCACAGAGTGTGGTTTATATCTAATGCTGCCTTCGTGTGCTCCTCAGATATATTATATTTACGAGTTACGAGCACATAAACGGCCCTCAAAAGTCATAATTCTGAGTGGGAAATTTGGAAATTTCAATGATACCCGAGTTGCAGAGTTGTAATGTGACGTTTCAGAGCAGCAGAAATGGCAGAAAGCATCGCAGCAGTGCCAACAATTGACTTTGTAAAATTATACACTTTGTTATTTTGTTTCTAGAAGTATTAGTAGTTACACATTTTAGTACATGGATCTATTAGCTGTAGCAGGTGAGCAAACTTTTAACTCTAAAGCATGCCAGGCGAGTATATTAACACCGAGAACAACGTTAATTTATAACACGAGTTGCTGATTTGACGTCATTAATGTATAAACATGGCAGGCAAAAGTTAATGTTTGGTCAATGGTAAGAAACTTTTCTATTAATTCTTATATTAAATGTCAATTTTTTATCACATGTAAAGTGTTATTGATATTAATGTTAACTGCTGTCCATACAGAGCAGTAGTAGTAGTAGTAGTTTATTCCGAACATGTGAAAAACATGTAGATTAAAAAAAAAAAAGAAAAGACAATCATAAATTAGTGGACAGACATAAAAATACATTACAAAACAAAACAACACATCACGATTTGCGTCACATATCCGATAAGGAGAGGGAGAAAGTACAAACATATTTAATCCCACCCCTTATCCATAAATTAATAATAGGCAATTATTTAGCTTCCACATCAATATGAAGCTATACAATAATTAATTCTCTAGACTTATTCTAATATTTTACTTTAATTACCGATGACCTTTACCTTACCTCAGATATAAATTAATTACAAAAATATTAATCCTAATAAAAATATAAATTCTTCTATGTATTGAGTGACCTAGATTAAATAAAAAAACATAAAAAAATTAATATATATAAAAAACAAAATATATATAAATAAATTTTAAAAATAAATAAAATGTAAATAAAAAATATTTAAAAAAATAAAATATATAAATAAACTTTAAAAAAAACAAACAGTTATCAACCTCTTGTTTAAATGCTCTTAGCATTAAAATGTAACCCATCTTCTTTGCAGCTTCACACTTTACGACCTCGAAGCTCATAAACACAACAAAGTGTTAAAACTACGACCTCCTGACTTCACATGAATGCAGCATCAAACTTCCTGTCGTCCTCACCTTGAGGCCTTGCTGCTGTTGCTGACTTCCAGTTTGTAGACGTCGATGATGTTCTCCACCAGCAGGTTTCGTTGCAGGCCGTAGACGCCGTGGCGGTCCAGCACCACCTCATGTCTGCAGGACGGACAGCGGAAACGGCCGCTGTTCACCTGCATGGTGGTGCGGGCCTGGAACAGGGAGGGCTGCACGCAAAGAAAGAATCATAAGGGGATTTTAATATTTATAGAAGAGCGATCGGAGCTCTGTGATGGCCCGTCAGCACCCAACAGTTGGAGTTTGTTGTCTTACAACACAGATGCATGCTGGGATTTCAATAATTAGAAACACTCGGGGTCATCGGTGGAGCAAAATCTTCCAAATGTGTCCCCGGGTGAAGTCAGAGCTGGTTCAGGATGAAGGTCATCGTGTAAAAACAAGAGCAGAAAATCCCCCTTCATCACCCAGCATACACACACACTCAGACACACACACACACAGAGACACACACGCACATGCATGCACGCACACGCACGCACACGCACACAGACACACAGACACACACACACACCATCATGTTTACTGTCTGAGTCTCCAGATGAAGTAAAAATAACACAGATGACTCTGTTGCCATGGGGACGTTGGATGGTGTAACTACCTAAATACTCTCAGTCTTTCTGCTAAAATAATCAGCTCCATACAGAAAGGGACGCTTCACACCAAAATATTTTTTTTTGTCTTACCTGTAGTGGTGTTTATCAGTCTAGATTATTTTGGTGTGAGTTGCCCCGTGTTGGAGATATCGTCTGTAGAGATGTCTGCATGACTTTACAATATAATGCAACTATGGCACACTTGTGGTGCTCGAAGTGCAAAAAATAAATAAATAAATACTGAAAAACACGAGAAAAAAATGAGAAAAAAAATGACAAAAGAAAACAAAAAACTAAATAAACAGGGAAAAATAGAGAATAAAAAGACAAAAAGGTAAAATTACAAAAAAAAAACAAAAAACAAAAAACTCAACAGCAATGTCTCTTTCCAGAAACCATGAGCCAATTACTCAAGATCATCCACAGACCTTTTTGTGAGCAGTTTCATGTAGGAACTATTTTCTACACTCACAAACCGTATCACCGTGCAGAAGGAAGCATGCATCAGAGGGGGACGGGAGTTTATATTTTTGATATATTGGTTCTGATTTTCTCCAACTCTCAACAAATCACACCAAAACAGTCTGGACTGATAAATACTACTGGAGGTAAGAGGAAACATCTGTATTTTTAATTTTGGGGTGAACTGTCCTTTTAACACAAATTGGGAAATAGGCAAATTAACTCTATGAAACCCAAATTTTTTTCTTTCAGAAACTTAAGAAAGAGGAAATGAGCAACTCAACAAGAAAGGGCCCGAATATTTGCAAAAAGAACCAAACAAGAAAATTACTTGAAAGTAAAAACAAATTAAGTTAAAAAGAAAATAATCTATTTTTTTTTTTTTTTTTGAACATATATATTTATAATAATGGACATTTTCTCCTGGCTGTTGTTTTGGTCTTTAATTCTTGTTTTTTGTCACTACTCACTTTTTTTTGCAATTTGCGTGACATTTTTTGCCAAGTTGCTATTTTTCCTGTTTACAAAAGAAATCAAATACATTTCCCAGATGGTTTAAATGCTTGTGAAAGGTGTCTGAATGCAGCACAAAAAAACTGACGTTGGTCCAGGTGTTAAAGGGTTAAACAAAGCGTCGGCAGTGACCTGGTGCTTCAGACAGCAGGAAGATAACGAGCGATCACAAGAGAAAACTGAGCAGAAATGGAAAGCAATTAGAGAATTGAGAGTTACTGGAAGAAAAGAGACAGACGATTGAAGAAAAGGACAGATGAGCAGAGGGACAGAGGGACGGAGGGACGGAGGGACGGAGGGACAGAGAGAGGGTTAGAGGTGTGAGGCGTCCTGAAATAGTGGCCTTTAATAAGCTTCAGCTGCTGCAGGGCCTGACAGAGGATCAGCTGGTGGAGAAACACACACACACACACACGCACGCACGCACGCACGCACGCACGCACGCACGCACGCACGCACACGCACGCACGCACACGCACACACACACACACACACACACGCACACACTCACGCACACACAGCGGGGTGGTTTACAGTCAAATCTGTCTCAACAGACTATTTCAGAGACTTTTACACTCAAAGAAAATCAGAAAAGTTTGCAGAAACTCTTAAATGACTCGCGTTGTTACTTCACCGTCTGTGTCACAAAATCTGTCTCTACAAAATATTTTGTTTTCTGCAACTTACATAATTCACATTTAAGACTTTTTTAAAAAAAACACTTAGATTGCAGTTTAATACCTGTTTCATTCTCTCACATTTTTGGGAATTGTTCCATAAATTGCAAGAAATTAGTGGATGTTGAATTTTTTTAAAAAAGGCGAGGAAAATATGTAGAAAAAAAAATACTTATTTTAATTATATATTAAAATATTATTATTGTCATTATTATCATTTTTAAGCACATTTTTCCAGGTCATTTCCATGTTTGCTTTTACTTTTTTTCTGTGTATTATTATTTTTATGGGGTTTTTTTTGCAGATTTTTGGTTATATTCCTGCCCATTGCTTTCTTCACATGTTTTTGTAAGAAATCAGGCCAATTTGCTCAGGTTTCAAAGGGTTAAAGGAAGCTGCTAATAGCAAACTGAGCTGTGTTGTTGTTCTTAGATACAAATTGCGTGTGGTCATGGAAAGATTGGAAAGATTATAATCTTTGTTTTGCACGTACCAGTGTGTGTGTGTGTGTGTGTGTGTGTGTGTGTGTGTGTGTGTGTGTGTGTGTGTGTGTGTGTGTGTGTGTGTGTGTGTGTGTGTGTGTGTGTGTGTGTGTGTGTGTACTGCGGGACAGACCTCTCGGTGTCAGAGGTCAGGAACATGAGCATGACAGTGAGGGAGGAGTCTATTAAGTTTCCCTCTCACATACCACGCACAAGCAAAGAACGCATGAAGAAACGTGAACATGCTGGTTAACATGTAACGTGTGTGTGTGTGTGTGTGTGTGTGTGTGTGTGTGTGTGTTTGTGCACGTGAATGCCACTGGGTGCTAAAATGTTTCTGGGAAAATATGTTCGAGCATTTCAGGTTTGGAAATGTCAGGGTTAATAAGAAGCGCACAAAAACAAGATCTCGATCTCTATTCCGAGAAGCCGAGTGTGTTTAAATGAGGTTCAGGTTGACCGGCGGCGCATCATTACATCATCACGAACGTGCGCCAACAGGTGACGCCGCGCCGACGTGAGTGTTTCGGCTCGTGAATCATCACCTGAATTTAACTCATACAAATAACCACAATCGTGTTCACCGTCGGTTCAGAACGAAGCGAGTTACAGCTCATTTTTTCGGTGAAATCTGAATCTTTTAATACACGTGTTTGTTTACTAGCAGATCTTGACCTCCCCAATATGACGCCCACCCAGCTAGCAGGGAACGTTACCTATAAGTTGCAATAATGTTTCAAAGAAAACACCTTAATCTAACGTTCAGAGAACGTTTCAGGATGTTTATCATTTTAAATAATGTTTCTATAAGGTTAAATGCGGAGTTAGACGTAAAGTTATAACTGCAACCTTCTGAGGATGTTTTGGTGATGTTCAGAGGTGACAGATCAGCTAACATGTTTTCTTACAAAATGTTCCTACAACGTTACATGAGAACAAAAAAAGAACATTTTCAAAGCAACATTCACAACATGTTATTGAGGACTGAGATTACAGAACATTTTGTAATGTGATATATAAACAATAACAAACAAGAGAGAAAGGTACCTGAACTTTAAGAAAAACGTTCTGGGAACATTAAGAAAACTTAAATTAAGAATCTGCAGACGTCCTACCATCCATCCCCTTCACCTCTCAACGACAAATTTAGCTCATTCACTACGTCACTTAAGAAACACAGATACGATACAAATGAAAATGTAAAATATTTCACCCTGAGATGTAGCGGTAAAAAGTAAAAGTACACATTAAAGTTTTTACTAAGTAGACTTACAGAGTAAATAAACTAAGCAGCATTTTTAGTTACTTTTCACTGTAGCAGGGACAACTAAAGTCAATTTGGGCTCTGCAACACACACACACACACACACACACACACACACACACACACACACACACACACACACACGCTCTGAACAATAGCCTTTAATGTAGGTCAGGCAGGTAACGATTCATGTACATGAGCAAACCAGTTAAACATCCACACATCCCATTTTAGACACTGATAATCCACCACACACACACACACACACACACACACACACACACACACACACACACCAGAGCCCATGTCAGGTATGTGTATTGTGAACACTGCAGTGCTGCAGTACACATAAGTTCATTTACTCAAACACAGTACTGTAGTTATGTATAATTTAAATTTACTGTAAAACTTCACATAATAACAATACAAAATCGTGATCTTGAATAGGCCAGAGGCCTCGGTCACATGACCGCATCACCTGACTGCGTATCAGCTCTACACTTAAACAGTCTTTACAGTCAGTGCACATGAATATAGAGTCATAATATTTATAAATGAGTCAAAAATAAGATGGAAACCACGTATTGTTTGTTGTGCGGACATTCATCCGTTCAGTGTTTGACCATCTGTAATATGACATGCACTTCTTCTGCAGTGCATGTATATATAGTAACAGTGGCCCCTGTGTGTGTGTGTGTGTGTGTGTGTGTGTGTGTGTGTGTGTGTGTGTGTGTGTGCGTGCGTGCGTGCGTGTGTGTGCTGTGTCACAGACCTGGTAGAGCTCGTTGGCACACTTCCTGCAGAGGTTGTGCTGGCAGGGCAGGATGACCACCGGCTTGTTGAAGAGCTCCAGACAGATGGGACAGATCAGCTGTTTCTCCAGCGTTTCCAGCTCCCCCTCTGCTCCCCCGCCGCCCCGCAGGCAGCTCAGCTCCGCCGGCAGCGCCGTGGCCGCTCCGCCAAACTTCAGCTCCTCCTGTTGACACCAGAAAAGACTGAATGAATGAAATGATCAGCTGTCAGCAAGTCTGGACGTGTCTGAGTCACTGTTAAACGGTTTGTAGTTTTTAGTGATTCCCTCCCAAAGCAAGTGTATGCAACTTAGTTTTTACAATTTTTTTAATCCTTTTACATCCAGGTTTCTCTTTTTTTCCCCCTTAACCCTTTGAAACCTGAGCAGAATGGCTTGCTTTTTTTTCAGAAACATGGGAGTAAAAGGCAATGAGTAATGAAGGAAGAAATTACCCAAAATCTTGCATCAAAATTAGTAAAAAGTACAAGAAAATGACCTGAAAATTTATTTCAAAATAGCCAAAAAAAGAGAAAAAATACAAATGACTTGAAAAATGACTGAAAAAAGCTAAAAAAAATATATGTTTGAAACATATTTTTAAATAAGTAATTATGATGAGTTGAAGTTTTTTCCTTGCTTTTTTCCCCAGCCATTTTCCTAGCTTATTAAAATATATATATAAACTTTTTATTTTGCATTTTGTGAAACATTTATTACCAAGTTGCTCACTGCCTTTTTCATGATTTTTAATAGAAATCAAGCTTTTTTTTAGAGTTCAAAGGTTAAAAAACTTGTGAAAGCAGCACATGGAAAGCGATGTCGCTTCAGGTTTCAAAGGGTTAATGTTGGAAAAAACAGATTTTTTCACACCGTCAGACAGTAACAGGCTCTGTAACCTTCTGTATCACCTTATTGCAGCTCTTCATTTAAGCTGGATGAATATTACAGGAAGCAAAGGTCATACAGCTCTGCGCTTTTATGGCTGCATACTTTCCATTAAATGAAGAAATTCTAGAAATGTTCAGATGCTGCATCATTTTACATGCACGTCCCCGAACTCGTCACAGGGCAACTGAGTTTCTCAAGCTGGTGCAACCACTAGAATTTAACCCTTAAGGCCCGCTTTAATCTCAGACACACTTTTATCACTCTGGGCACAAAATGCACTTTTCAAAATCACGCTTTAAAAAATATTATATACGATATTATTTTCCACCTTCATTGAGTTAAGTTTTTAACCAATCCTAATCATAAGTAACACATTTTCATTGAATTTTAACCTCTTTAATGCAAAGTTTCTGTCATGAAGTTTATAGATGAAAATAAAAAGGTGAAATTAATGTCATCAGGTGGAAAAAAAGCAAAAAAGGCCAAAGCCCAAACTGCAATGAAACAAACAAAAAAGAAAACTTGAGATACAGAAACACAAGAGGAAAAACGTGATGGGAAAAGTTTTAAAAGACAAAAAAAACAAAACACGAGGAGAGTCAAAATCCAAACAAAACACCAGTTTACTCACCTTCCTCTCCATCTGAGGGCTGCTGGATGTTCGCTTAATCAGCAGTTTGTTTCTGTCCGTCATTAATCAATGCAAATAAAAAGCTGCAGGCAGTTGGTGCTCTTCCTCCTTTTCTGGTCTTTCTGCTCCTCTCTACATGCAATCAAATTATCATTTTGTTGTGATGAACTAAGCTGTGTTTCAATGAGCAAATCCAGGTCTTTGTTGTAGTTTTCCAAAATCCTGCAACTGTGAGCAAAGCACCTCCAGCCAGAGCGTCCTGCAGGACGAGCAGCGCTGTTGGAGGCAGGTTTGTTCCGGCTTTAATTTAAAAATAGCCAGTCAAATATGATAATATCCTGCTGTAAAATGTTTTACTTTTTTAAATTTATTGGAAGTATTTTGCATGTTTTACATGCACAGAATAATCTAGGATGCTGCAGTTTAGTTTTCTAGTATTTAATTTGGATTAAAAACTTGTTGGCTAAGTCTTGCATGCAGCTGCTGACTGTACAGAGGACAGAGGACAGAGGACAACACTGACTGTCTCAGCTCTGGAAATCCCCAACTCACTCAGTCAGACAGTCTGGGATCAGTCAGACATTTGCTGCTCTGGAGAGACTTTTTACATCCAGTTATGTAGGGAGAAAAATCACAGATGTCCACACTGGAAACACATCCAAAAGTTGAGGTCAAGAGGTCACATCGAGGTCAATCATTTGAAGAAAAATCACTTTTATATCCAAGAAACGAAACGAAGCAGGAGTCAGTTTGTGGTCTCCACTCAGAGCTCCTCTTCAGCTCCGGTGACACCGAACGCTGACACTAAATCTGCTGGACAGGGACATGGAGGCAGAGTCTCCTCACCTCTTCACCTCGTCCTCCTCTTCCTCACACCCTCCCTCTCTCTCTCTCTTCATCCAAGTCTCACTCCATTCCTCTTTCTCCACACAAGTGCTGCTGACTGCTGAGTTTGTTTGTTCGCAGCTTCCTCACCATCCAACAGCAATGTGTGTGAAGGGACCCAGAGTGGGGGGTTGGGGGGCTGAGCTGAGCTGGTGGGGGGCGTCAGGTTTCAACCTAGTGCCTCTGAAATGATCTACACACACACACACACACACACACACACACACACACACACACACACACACACACACACACACACACACACACACACACACACACACACACACACACACACACCATATCAGGCAGTGGCTGGTATGTGGACGAATTAAGACCATGCCAGGCTGTGCTCTTTCTACTGTTACACGCACTCACTGTCCTCTTAACGCTGCTAACTGTGGCCCTTTAATATCACCTATTAATTACCACATTAAACTTTGAGAGACTTTTATTACTACAAGTTAACCCTTTAAAACCTGTGCAAATTGGCTGAAATTCTTTCAAACGCATGGGAAGAAGGCAATGAGCAAAAAGAAATGGCAAAAAATTGGTAAAAAGTTACAAGAAAATTGCCTGAAAATAGTGGTGTTCCACAAGGCAGCTGTCTCGTTCCTCTTCTCTTCTGGGAATACATGCTTTTATGGATCAAATCTTTGGATATAGGTATTAGGGCAATAATAATAATAGTAAATCAAATAGTTTTTTATACAAAACTACTTCCCAAACTACACAACACCAAGCAGAAGGAAGCGTTCATCTAATACAAGTTAATATAAGCTACGAGCAAGCTAACGTCAGAGCACAGCTGAAGAGGACACCATTAAAGTTTACAGGCCTTTGTCTATGAGTACATGCACGCTTCCTTCTGCGCTGTGATACAGTTGGCAATTGTAGCTCGGTAGAAAATAGTTCCTAATAGTTTTTTGGCACTTGTGTGCTACCTTCTTCAGTTATTTCCAACACTCGGCAATTCACAATGAAATATTTTGGTTTTGGGGTGAACTGCATCTTCCAAAACAAAAATATGACATATGCTGATAACATTCAACTAAACAAAGCCAACACGGAGTCAATTTTTTTATGGTGAACCTACAAAACTGCTTAATAAGGAGACACTTTTTAAAGCTCAGGTTTGGACCAAATATGTGACTATAAGTTGCTGTATATCCGACTCACAGCGTTACACAAACACGTAGCGTTCGGCGCACAAAATACACTTTTCAGAATCAAACTTGAAAAAGTATTGTACATCAGTATTGTTTTCTACTTTCATTGAGTGAATTTGTTACCCAACATCAAGCCTAATCATAAACATCAAATATTCATTGATTTTCAGAATTGTAACCCTTTAAATGCCAGGTTTTTGTCAGATTTCTTTTGATGATCACAGCCTGGGATAGGTCAAAGATCTGCAGCAACACTGATTGTGACAGTGCACCTTGTGGAAATAGCATGTATTTTCTCCATATGCCAAATATAGTTTAGAAATTATGTCACCAGGTGAAAAAAAGGAAAAAATAACAAATTCAAAGGAAAAAAGCCCAGAATGACACCAAGAAATAATACAATGCACGTTTTAAGCTTTGGTGGTTGTGGGATCAAAAATGTCAGTTTGAATGGGTTTCAATGGAGCATTTTTTGCACTTTACAGTATGAATGTAACTATTTAGTTTACAGTGTCTATTTTAGACTGACTGCAGGAGCTGAGCTGGAAATTCAAAGATTAAACAAAAATAAATAAACAGCCAAAATTATCAAAAATGAAAAGTGTGTAAAATGCACCAAACAGTCCCTAAGGGTTTAAGGCGAATTTAAACAATTTTACGCATCATAGCCTGTTAACAGGTTTTGTGGAGTACTATAACATATGAAAAAAAAACGTGTCGCTGCTTCAAAGTGAGCTGCACAAAACCTGATAATCTGCCTTAAAAGATGTCACTTAACTGCAAGTTAGCAAAAGACAAGAAAGACGTGATCTTACCAGACCTGTCGCCGCTCCTCTTCTCTTCACATTTTTATCAAAGAAACTCACAGCCAGAAAAGAAGCTCTGAAGCAACAGAAACATTTATTTTACAACAGTACATCAGATACTTCATTTACCCACGCGTCTGCCTGACAGACGCAAACATTATCAGTCCATGCTAAAAACAGAAAACCTCTATGTACTGTGTCACTGCGTGTATATACAGCAGGTCTGCCATTTTGCCACGTCATCGTCAAAATGGTTCACATCTAAAAATTCTATACATCCCCTCGACTTAACAGCTAATCGTTAATCAATTATTAAAAACATAAGAAAAATAAAATAAATAAAATAATGCTTCGATATTATCATCTGGTCGCTATATTCACACATCAGTTATTGTTATTTATGTCATTGTTTTAGCTCTAACAGTGGAGGTTTCTTGACTCCAGGTTTATGTGTTTCAGACGTCACGCTGCATTCACTCAGACGCTGCTGCACGTTTGGTCAATGGAGGAAAGTTTGCAAAAAACAAAAGGAGGGATTTGGGGTGTTCAGTGGTCACATAACATTTAGCACAAAATTTGTCAAGTAATGAGAAATTGATTAAAAAAGGAGCATCTGCAGGTTTCATAAAAACCCTTAAAACATCTTTTTCATCCTCAGCTGGACCAAAATTAAAACCTGGAAGACAAACAAACGCTAAAACAATGGAAAAAAATCAGACATAATCACTGCTCAACTGTTCAAATATGTTCACTTTGTTTTTTTTATGAACCTGCAGATTCCCTGAAATAACATTTGAAATTTGTCAAGTGTGGAAGAGACGTATTTAGCTCATATTGCACTTTCTCATGATATGTATAAATACATAATGAATAAAGTGTGTGACTGAGGAATCAAAGAAAATAGAGTAAATAAAATAGCCTGCTTTTTTCAAAGCTTTTTGAAACAAAAACCAAACTGTTTACGCAAACAACCACAGTCTTCCTGTTGTTTTTTTTCTTTTACGAAAGCAGAGCTGGAGTGCTACTCGTGTGCGACAAATAAAGAAAGAACTACAAAAAAAACCAAGAAAGTTATTCTGGAAAATTAATCCCTAACTATTCAGTGTGATTGTTGTAAACTGCTCAAGTTTCTATGAGGATTAAATCATCTACAAAACTGCTGCCACACAAACAAATAAGACTTTGGATATAAATATCCTCCCTTCATTAACAACATAAATAAGAAAAACAAAAAACAATGAAAAGCGATTCTACTGAGACGAATAGAAGAAGGAAAAAAAAGTGTTCAAAATGATTTTTAAATCTAAACATTCACTTTACACGACATTTACAGCATTTTTACTTTCTCACAAAACAAAATGGAAACTACAAAAAAAAGGGTCTCAATCAGTGTGTATGTCTGTTATTCCAGATGACACCAAAAGGTCACTATCGTACGGTTACATATTTGTAATGTCTCTACTGATAACACTGGACTCAGCATTGGCTCCCACAGCACACACACATTTTTTAGTGTGAAACACGGAGCTCAATCCTTCACATGTGGAGGAGGAAACGGGTCAAAGTTAAAACGTAAGAGGAAAAAGTGAAGGAGAAGAAGAAGAAGAGAAGGAGGACTGCAGCACGGTGGAGTAGCATTAATATCTAATAATGTGACTTACTGGTGCTACTACTGGAAAACAGAAGCAATGTGATTACTAAAAAGACGTCTTCAGACTTTCTGAAAGACCCAGCATCTTCTGCGATTGAGTACAAAGACACACCCGTCACAGCTAACATGCAGCAGTGATATTCGTCTGCTGGCTGGTGAATGATTTTAGGTATCTGTTCTGTCAAGTCTCCAGTGTTTCCTAAAGAAGGACGTTTGTGTCCGGCTGAAATATTGTATAATAAATCCTGCAGCGTAACTGTACTGAATGATAGAGAAAGCCCACATGTTAAGGGTGGCTGCAATTACCAAAAATAATTTTTCTCAAATCTTTAGAAATCTCCAGATCGTTCTCATTCCGAACTCGTCAAAAAAGCCGCATTGTCAGTGCTTTCAGCGTATGAACATGACACCAAAAGCCACCTTCTGCGTCCACATGCAACGTGCACGGACAGCATCACTGGAAAACGCTGCCGAATGGCAGCATGTCCACATGCAACGTGCACGGACAGCGTCACTGGAAAACGCTGCCGAATGGCAGCATGTCCACATGCAACGTGCACGGGCATCGTCACTTGACATGAAGCCGGGCGAAACTGGTCGCATGCGCATGAAAAGCTGAGGGACAGCGTCAGTTAATAACGCTGCCAGTGACCACAAATTATAAGGAGCGCGAGTTCGCTTATAGGGCAAACAACCGACTGTCGTACAGGAGTCTTTAGTGTTCAGTGGTGACCCAGAATGCAAATCCGCAGAATTTAACGCAATGTGTTTTATTTCTAAATTAACATAACTCAGAAATATAGATTTAAAATAAAAAAAAACAACTACAGAAAATCCAAACGTGTCGTCTGAATTCTGCAGGCACAGATTGCGCGTCGGCCTGTTGATGACCTTTAAGTTCTTGTTTTGTAATTACATTTTTAAAAAACAAAGAAACAACAAAACCCTGATGATTTCTTGCTTGAAGCTCTGAACAGTACAGAATTAGGAAAAGAAATCGGAAAAGAAACCTTCCATGTTGATGGAAAAGGAGTACCGGACGGTAATTAGACCTTTTAGTCTTTCCTTCTTCAAGAGCAAAACTTAAAAACGTCGAGTTACTTCAGACTGGAGAGACATAAAGCCTCAAAGATTTCAGCGATCCACCCTGAGCTGCAACTGATGCCAGCGAGGCAGCTGCTGTGTGAGCTGCTGCTCTTTGCTCAGAGGGGCTCCTGTGGTGATGTTCACGAGGGTACTGAGGACAAATAAACACTGACAGCCCCACCCAGTCCGATCAACTCCTCACTGAACACACAGGCAGGATCTCTGACCTACTTCCAGCCAGCGTCGAGGTGACACAGAAGCCTCTGCAAGTGTTTTCCGAGAAGCTAAAAGGAGACGGATTGTTTCTCATCCACGATATGTTTTCAAGTCAATGAAAAAACATTTACATTTTTCTCAAGTTCTAGACATCAAGGGTAAAATATTAAAGGTATTTTCTTGTTTGAATGTTTAAATGATAATTTTTTAAATAAAATTTTAAAAAGTATTCACTTCCTCCTACTCCTTTTCATACATGAAATACAGTATTCTGAAAATGCTCGATGGGCATTCTGTGTTGTTTTTCTTGCTTATACTTTATTTTGTTCTCCTATATTTTGTGCCATGTTTGAAATCAAGATCTGACTGTGTCAGAAAGCTTTTTTCTGACACGCCTTGCGTACACTTCTGGGTTAATGTCTGAGTTGTTTGATGGAAAATTACAGATTATCATATCATCTCATCAACATTTAATGCTGCGCTCACGTGGAATCTGGCAGACGGCAAATATGGATATCGTTTAAGTGAACGAGAGCAGGACGGTGAAATTAGGCGAGGCCGGAAGAGAATACTGGCAACTGCAAACCACACTGCCAACCAAAGTTTAAACATTTTCAACTTTTTGACGTCGTCAGGAAGAGTTTTTGGATATTCTGAATATTGCGTAGCTCCAACACAAGGAGAAAACAAACCGCAGACTGGAGTTTGCAAACAGACACAACTACTAAAGTTTTCCCTGTCACCACTGTGTTTTTGTACTGACGTTTGCAGACTGTCGTTTTTTTAACTTTTGTTATGGAAAAACAAATATACATCAAAACGTTTGTGCATAATCCTCACAGGTAAAGACGTCTTGTACTGTAAATGTGTCTCTACGTTTTGGAGAAGTTTCTCTTCTGTGCTTCTAACTGTCAACTGTCAAAGCATATTTGATGTTTTCCGTGACATTCCCCTACAATAAGCCTATGAGCTCATCTGTTACTCTTAAGATAAATGGGTAATAAATGTAGAAACTCTTCATCTGAATTCTGCCTAACCTGTTAAAAAGTCTCTTTTTTATCTAAATATTTTTGTGTTTATTTTTCCTCATTCTGTTTTCTTCCTCCTTCCCCCTCACTTCACAATAATTACAAATTAAAGTGAATTAAATGGTAAAAATTTGGGCTGAGCTAAGTGACGGTATGCAGTATTTGCTGGTGTGTGTGTGTGTGTGTGTGTGTGTGTGTGTGTGTGTGTGTGTGTGTGTGTGTGTGTGTGTGTGTGTGTGTGTGTGTCTAGTATGAGTCGGTCCTGTAGCTTTGGTGGGCATCCGAGGTGAGCTGGGTGGTTTCTGTGGCTGAGGACGGCTGCATCACGATGGGATCACCACCGTCTGGGGAGGACACAATAACACACACACACACACACACACACACACATTAGAGATCATGTAAAACTACATAAAAATGAATGTGAGCGCATCAAGTTTATAAAAAGCAAACTTTATTTTTAAGTACAGCGAATTTCCTGCAGAGAGCTTTTATTCTGAAGCGCTGTCTCTGTTTATTCTTGCACCATGTTATGTTTCTTCGTCTTCTGAGCCAACATGTTGTTTACATTTTGAGGGAAAAATGAATATTTGTTCATTTTTGTGGACTTTGAATCAATGACTGAGGAGAAATCTGGATCAGTGGGTGGACCAGTTGAGAAATAATGCCCTGAAGCATCTCTGCGTCACCTCACAAACACCTGACGCTGCAATTCTAAATTAAGCACAAGCACCCTAAAAACAAACATCATGTTTACGTGTTGGACTTGCTGACAAAGACACAGAGTGCCATCATCTGTCCCGGCATATTCATAAACACATACCTTTCACATTAGCAACAAAGCCGGAGTGAAGATACTGGTGTCATATGAAACTAGAGGAACCTCGGCTGGTCGGGAAGCTGAATAACGCTCCAAAATTATAGATGTCGGAGAGGAAAAAACTGGCATGTAAAGTGCATTTCTTGCTCTTAACAGTATGTATGTAACACTTTTTTCCGCAGTGTATTTTAGACTTATTGTAGGAGCTGCGCTGGAAATACCAAGATTAAACAAAAATACACAATCTTGCCAAAAAATATGCCGTATGCATGATCACAGCCCAAATGAGAGCTGTGATCACAAAATGAAGAATGAAAAGCGCATAAAATGTACGAAACAGTCCTTTAGGGTTAATGTGGTGTTTTGGAGGACGTTTTGACCATTTTTATCAAATCTCTACCGTTAAAAATAAACTTTGATCTAGCACTAAATCTTTGAAACAAATATTGCTGCAACAGCTAATGAGACTAATAATAAATAATAATGGGATTGGCCATCTACAGTTCCATCATAATATCCAAATAAACTTCAGTTTGCGTCAGCACCAAAACAGTCGGTTTTTAAGATTCTGACTAAAAAGCTTGACATGTAGGTCGACCGTTATTTTTTTGGCTGTGCCCTCACCTCTCTCGTCTGCGGTCATCTGGGCCTCCAGGTCCTCGGGGGAGACGTAGAACTCGGGCTCCTGGTCCATGGGCGGCCGAGGTTTACATTTACCGCAGCAACAGTTACAGCAGCAGCACAGGCAACAGCAGCAATAACAGCCTGTGGACAGGCAGCAGAAGACGAACAAGGCCTGCGGGACAAAGAGGAGACACAGATTTATTTATTTTATTAACCTTTATTTCACTCATTTGATTATATGTATGTGATGTAGGGGTTTTCTAACTTATTTTAAACTTGATTTTAAATCATTTAAATAATCTTTTTATCACTGCACCTCTTGTCTGCACGTCTGCGATTTCTAATGGTGATTTTATTTTAGAACTTTTAAATCATTTAGTAATAAATTTGACCTATAATATCTTGTCTCTTTTCAACACATTTATGACTGTCATTCGCTCTGTATCATATATCATATGACGCCTTTTATCTTGTTTCCAGAATGAAATGTTTTTGCAGAAATGTAAAGAAATGTTAATATGTCATATTTCTCAAAGTAGTTTGGTGTAATATCTCTCAGCAGGAGCAGGATGAGAAATAATCTGAAAGGAAATCTAGTTATAGTAGAGATCATCTGTGTTCTCAGGCGTGAAAAGTGATTTTAAGTAAAACACACCCGTATGTGGAGGGTCAACATCCCTCAGCAGAGGTAAACCCGTTTCCCTTCGTCCTACCTTCGCCCACCAGCTCGACAGAACAAAGTAGGTGTTGACGTTCTCCTCTCCGAACTGCTCTGCGACGTAGAGCCCCAGCGAGCCGTATTTGTCGTAGATGTTCTTCTTGGTGGTGTCGCACAGGATCGAGTGGGCGTTGTTGATTTCCTTAAACTTTTCGGCTGCGTCCGGGTTGTCTGGGTTCTTGTCCGGGTGAAACTTCAATGCCAGTTTCCTTTTTTAAAAAAAAGTCACAATAAAGGTTATTGAAAAAGCACTGAAACAACAAGTGTTTTTGAAAGAAATCAACCAATGTGCTCAGGTTTCAAAGCGATTCATTTGAGATAAAATAAGTTCATCCTTTATTAATCCCACAGACGGGAAATCTGCATCGTTACAGCAGTCAGGAGTGAACAGGACAAGCAGCAAAGAACAACATAAATAATTAATAAAGTAGTAAGAAACAAGGTGCTGTATAAATAAACAAACAAGCAGGTTTCCAAACTCAACATTTTGACAAAAATATATACAAAATATATATACATATATTTCACAACTTTAAACCTATTCAAAAGTCACATTTAAAATGTGTTAAACGCTGTATTCAAGAGCTCATCGAATCTATATGAGAGCAAGGAAAATGTTAGAAAAATCATAAATACAGCAACATGCGACTGATGAAATGAACTTGTATTTATTTTAGGATCAGTCTGAACCTTTAAGAGTCGTCACAGGCCTCTGACGCCCTCTAGTGGTTCACAACATAAAGCATCAACATTAAAAACGCCGTGTGAAGCCGTTACAGTTCAGTATCGTGTCAGCATGAACGTTTACCTGTAACATTTCTTGATATCCTCCGTCGTGGCGCTCTTGTCGACTCCCAGCACAGCGTACAGCGACTCTCCTGATGTGGAGAGAGCTCTCTGTCTCTGCTGCTCCATGGCCTCTCGCTCTGTCTCTCTCTCTCTCGTTTCACTCTCTCCCTCGCTCGCTCGCTCGGCCTCTCACCTGTCAGGTACGAGCAAAAACAACAGAAGACACAGAAGCTGATGAGCTAAAAGGTTCAAATCAAAAGAAGTTGTTTTTTTTCCACCCCTCTTAATCATCCAAATCTTAATTATCACATCCAGCTGTGTGTGTATCCTTCATTAGACTGTAAACCAAATAAAACAAGTCAGGGGATTTTTTTTCCTCTGTGACTTCCAGAAACGTTGCTTTTCTGTCTGAGCCAATTCCCAAACGCCCCAAACTCGTCACCTTTTGGTACAGGATGCTCGCTCGGTCCATTAAGTCTCTCTGTTGCTGATAGAATTACACTAAAGAGTGTCTTTCATGGCTTTTACGGAGACTTAGATGGTAACAAAAACCAGGCCCGAGTGATTTTCACAGGGACAGGGACAGAGGAGACACAGGAAACAGCTTCGGTCAGAAACAGCATGTCATGTTTCATGAGCTCTTGTGTGAACGTAGAAACTCTGATACGAGAAAACGTCGTCACCAGAGCACATTTAAAATAATTTATTGAACTGAATTTTAGTGCACTGATTGAAACTACATACAACAGTCACTCCACCTTTAAAACTGTAAAGCTGCTTGTTTATGGGCAGCTTCATTGTTAATACAGTGATACAGGATTTAACCCTTTAAACCTGAGCAAATGGGATTGACGTCTTTAAAAAACAGAGAGAAAATTACGGGAAAATTACCTAAATTGTGGCGAAAGAAAAAAGGTGAAACAAAACAAAAATGAAAAAAATGAAAACCATGATAAAATGGTTAATTTGGGATATTTTTCTTTATTTTTTAAAATAATTATGAACTTCTTAATTAACTAACTTAATAAATTCTCTCTCTCTCTTTTTAAAACTAATTAATTTTTTTAACTCACCTTTTTCTAGTTTTTTTGCTATTTGTGGGAAGTCTTAGCACGTTGCTCAGTGGCTTTTTCTTCATTTTTTTCCCAATTTGCTCCGATTTCAAAGGTTTAAATGTATGTAAAACACATCTTAATACATCACAAGAAAAGATGTCGTTCCAGGTTTCAAAGTGTTAAAGGCAGAGTCTGGAGAAAAAAACACCCCTCCTGCCAGTGCTCATCAGATGAAGATGGTTTACCGTCTCTCACTGCCGTTCTCTGAATGCATCTGAGGTCTTTCCTTCGTGTTTGTTCCCCAGTTACAGAGCCAGGGCTGTGTTTGAACACCAGCTTTATATGCTGAATTTTAGGGATGTATAACAATATCCACACATCATCGGTAGAGAACAGATGAGAGCTTTAAAATGAAATATCAGCATCTACCCAAAATCAACTTTTTTTGATATAACAGACAGTAAGACAACACTTTAGTTATGCAACTTTAATAAGTTGAAATAAGTCAAATTTGTCCTGATTAAAGCTTTTGTCATGAGAGCATCATCCATGCCTGTTAACGAGGGATGACTTTTACAGTTTAGTTTAAAATGTGTTAAAGAATAAGAATAAATGTGGCTTGTTTTGCATGTAGGTTAAAGCAGTTTGTCCAGTGAATGTGTTCATCACTTGGGCCGTCATGATAAGCAGAATCAGAATATATCATATATCAGAATCAGCAAGCAGCAAAAATGAGTTAGAAAATAATCTGAATATTGATCCAATACTGTGCATCCCTGACAACAAGTGTACTGAATCACAGACTCAACCTTCAGGTGTGATGAGTGGAGAAAGTGAAAGGAATAAAGGAGTTAAACCAGGGCAGCCAGAGTTCATGTCGGGCAGCCAGGCAGGTGTATAAAGCAGGAGAGATTATAATCTGTGTCCTGAATGAACCTTCAGTTTCTGCAGGAGCTGCGGTAAACACGAAACTGACCAGAACTACAAGAGCAAGAGGAGGTTTTAACAAATACTCTCCAGTACAGAAGCAGGAAGTAGGTGAGAGCAGACAGAGGGCATGTTAACTGACAGGTTTATGTTATTAGCAGCAGCTGCTCTACACTAACTGTGGTTCAGCTGCCAAGTAGGGACGGGCATTTTAAGCACTTGAATTCACTTATCTAATTTAAGAATAAGTCTGGCATAAACACCTGTAAGAAACGGAGGGTTTCATTATATAAAACAAATCTGCAGTGCAAGAAAAAGTTGAGCAATCAGCAATAAGTGATTCAATTCTGACTTTATCCAGAGCATTAAAGTAAGAAGTGGTGACTGTTACCATGACGATTAACCATCTAAATCTGCATTCAAAGTTACACTGCATGACAGCTGCAAAATAATGACGTTAAACACAGAAACTTTAATGACCTGAAACACTTCTGCAATCAAAAATGTTTGTCAAGAGACAACTTGGATTTTGACAAATGTGCCTCACAGGGGCCTCATACACCCAGGAAAGTATCTATACTGGGTTGTAAAATTAATTTGGTAGCAGGATCACAGGGATATATGTATTGGGAAGTTTTTATGTAAATTTAGCCTTTTTTTTTATCAATAAAAAATATTAGTTTTAATTTTCATTATTATTTATATATATATATATATATATATATATATATATAATTTTGTTTTTTCAATTTTTTTCTTTGTCTTTTAAAAATTTGTTCTTGATTATACTTTTAGTATTCTTATTATATTTACATGTAACTGTCATATTTAAGAAAACAATAAAAAGTAAAAAATGAGACAACTCAGAAATCAAATATAATATATATAAATATATATAAAACAAATATCACTTAAATCATGTATTTTTTTATTGTGTACAAACAACTTTATTAAATATATAACATTATATTATTCAGTGACTGACTGGATTAAAATCATGCTTCATTGTGGAATTACTTGCTACAGGGTGCACAGCATGACAGCAGATAATGTTAGCTTTCCAAATTCTGTTTTGCTTTTGTCCTTTGAGACACCTGTCTCAAAGTTCAGTCCAGTCAGTAACTTCTTACCTCAACCAAAGACAAATATGGTCGTCATTTAGCACCTGGATAGATGCTTTTATTTCTGGCTGTCAACCGGATATACAGCATATTTAGTGTGGGAAGTCTGCTGGCAACTTCTTTATCGTTTGGCTTTCTCTTAAAATATTATGCAAAGTTAGCTTTCATGCCATCTTCCGGTAAAAGCTCAGTAAAATACAGGCAAGAGTTAAAAGAAAACAGCAGAGTCCAGCCGCCAGAGACACAATGAAAAACAACACTAGATCTACACTGATAAGCTAACGCAACCAAAATACACAAACAAACAACACACCCTTTAACCCTTAGGACCCGCTTTAAAATTACACACACTCAAGCTTTAAAAACTATTATGCATTAATATTATTTTCTACTATAATTGACTTAATTTTTTAACCAACACCAGTTCTAATTATGATGAATATCAAATTTCCAAAATAATTTTCAAAATTTTAACCCTTTAAATTCCAGGTTTTTGTCATGATGCCATTATGTTTTTAGATTTTTTCTTATTATCACAGCCTAGGATAAGTTATTTTTTTTTTTTTTTTGCAGTGTCAAATACTCACACTCATACTGCTCTGAACACAAAATGCACTTTTAAAATCAGTCAATAATAATTCTTTTTATATCTTTAAATTATCTATACTTTGATAGCTGTGGGGATTAAACAAAAATACATAATCTTGCCAAAAACTATGCCTTATGCATTAACACAGCCAAAATTATCAAAAAATGAAGAATAAAAAGTGCATAATGCCCCAAACAGTCCCTAAGGGTTAACAACAGTAACAGCTGGATAATAAACCAACCGTCCGCAGGATGAGAGATGATTATAATCCATGTGTATATTTGTAGAGCAGGTGGAAAAATGTTCACCTTGGATACCAAAATTGTTTAATTTCAATTTGTTAATGATGCACAAAAAGTGCTGTACATATTTTTTTGTCCTGGGGGAAATCCACTTGCTGACCTTTGAACTGCGCAGTAACAGAGCCTAGTTAACCCTTGCAGACAGAAGGCGTTGGGGGTTAGCAGGCTTACAGACCACAGTAAGCCAAATCAGCTCCACAAACACACTTGGACCAGACTGCTAGACTGAAATTAACAACAGGAAAATAATCTGCACGCCTGTCGTCACCACGAGACCAGCACCTTTCTGATGAGCAATTATCACACTCTGATTCACGGGTGCAATACTGTAACAAGAGCACAGCTCCCCTCAGTGTGATTAACACTTTGTGGTGTGATGTATATTCTCTGGAGGCTGAAATATTAAAACCAAATGCTACGTTAGTTGACTAAGCAACTAATACTTGTGAAACCGTCCTCCTATTGAATCACATGAGCACAAAGTACCGAACCTTTAAACCTTTTTTATACTGTAAAACCAGAATTCCCCCCCTTACACACACACACACACACACCCACACACCCACACACACACACACACACACACACACACACACACACACACACACACACACACACACACACACACACACACACACACACACACACACACACACACACGCATGCATGCACACGGATAAAAAGGCAAGACTTTATAATTAATAAATCCCTACAATAAGAGTACTCATTAAAACTGGGAACTGAGGAAACGCTACCATAAGTCACGAAACAACAGAGGCAGGATAAAATGCGCAGATAAAAGATAAAAATTAATCAGAATATTACTCTAATAATAGATGAGAGGTAAAACAGCAAAAAAGACTAAAATGTGTAAATAAACAGGTAAAGTTCAAGTAAAAGCCAGACTCAGAAGGCAGGTCTTGTTATCTTATCTGAGCGTGTCCCTTTTTATCAATTTGTGTCCCGTCTCTTAATTTGACCCTTTTTTTTTAAGCGTTTGCAGCGCAGACCGTACTCTTCATGAGTTCTTCATTTCTTAGGCAGCACTGTCACAGGATGGATTATTGATCTGTTGATCCGGTCAGAGCTGATCAGATCGATGGATGAAAACAGCAGCTGCTGCAGACAAATGACAGCAAACTTTTAAACGAAGCGCAATTAAGTTTCACTTTCACTGTGCCTGCGCTCCTGCTGCTCCATCTGTGCCAAGAGTACATCTGTGCTCCAAAAGTGTGGCAGAATGCATAAATGAATAGTAAATACTGTAAATTCAAATAGCGCTCTTGATGAACAGTCCAGCTCCAAAAACATTGAATGAATATGAGGCAGCAGATGACTGTGTGGGAAACCCTGGGCTATTTTAATATGACTTCACGCAATAATGTCAAAATGTCCTGCTTTTCTTGTACTTTCACTAATTTCTTGCTAATTTTGGGGTAATTTCTTCTTTTGTTGCTCATCGTCTTCATCCCATGTTTTTGAAAGAAATCAAGACAACTTGCTCAGGTTTTTAAGAGTTAAAATGAAAAAAAAAGGACAACGTTGACTAATATATTATCCTTTTTGAAAGTCCTCATTGGTGTGTCAGCCACTAGTCTCTCTAAAGCCCTGTACGGCACCAGATGGCCGCTGTGGTAACCCCACAACGCCTCGACAACGACACGCCTGACAAGTCATCGATTTAACACCTCCCTGTCTCCCGCCCACTAGTGGGCCTCGGATTAACCACTCACAACACAGATTCACCACCCACCTGACTGGGATTAACCAATGAGGGGGATTCATCCGTACCCTAGGGATTATCAACATACTGCGAGACTGTGCTCTTGTGTGAGTGAGTGTGTGCATGCGTGAGTGTGTGTGAGTGTGGTGAATAATCACATCCAATCACAACAGAGAGCCTAAACCAAAAACTCTGTCTTCCTGAGCAGGCAGCCAATGAGACTGTGTCTTGTTGAATGAGCTGTACATGAAATTGGCCATTCACGGGAGCAAACAGACCGGAAAGAATTAACCCATGGTGTAATGAGGGGGACAGCATATGGACAGTGTCTTACAGTGAGACTATGTGTGAGTGGGAGACTTGAAATAAATGTGCCTCCACACCTGAGTCTCACTTACACTTAAATGTTATCCATAGAGGGGTTTTCACTGAGCATTTGGTGCTTATAAATACATATTTTGCAAATGTATCTCTGATAACCGCAGACTGTCTTCCTCTGGTCTGAGCTAGAGTGGAAAAATTGGGTTTTGACTGATGTACTTCATAGTGCAGTATCAATATATCTATAATGTAGTAAAATCTATTGAGAGATGTTAAATGTTTAAAATAACCTCATAATCTGATGTCTATTTAATTGGTAAATCCAGCAAATGAAATATCTATTTACCAGATAAACATCAATAATTCAACCTTTGGGTCTAACTGCTGCTAACGACAAAAGGATGCAGGTCTGCTGCATTCACAAACACCTTTACAGAGGGGACACAGAATGATACAAACAGACACACACACACTGTCTTCGTCTTCTGGCTGTCATCAGCTATGGCCACATACTTTAAATTTTGTGGCCATACTTTAAAACTCAGGGGTGAATTCACAAAGCATGGCTTTTACTGTGCATCATTTGCACCTGCTCTCTGCTCCATTGTACTAATGACATTACAGCTCAAACACAGCCGTAAAGTTTTACGAAAAGAGATAAGAGAAAACTGGCAATTTTGCATCAAATGTAGGCATAATGCCTAATTTAAATATGTGCAAATAGCATAGGAGAACGGAGACACTATTTGCTTGGCAGCACAGTTACAACTGAATTTCTCTGAAGGTGACCTGAGAATTTCATTGTTTCTTCAAGCTTTTTTTTTGCAGGCTTGGCAGCTGCAAAAGTCGCACAATCCTTCATCCATATGATGTAACATTTTAAAAAAAAAAAAAAAAGGACAACAACACGTAAAACAGACAAAGGTGCAAAAGACTTGGACTTCAGTTCCTTTTTGGTTAATAACTGAAAAAAAATGTGTGAAATAATCTGTTCTGGATGATGCATGTAACCGAAATAAAATTATTTATTAATTCAAGTAAAAAGAAACCCATTGAATGGAGATAATAAACTGTCACATTAGAAAAATTCAGCATCCTAACCCTCTACATCCAGGTGAATGCACAAATCCTCATAATTGAAAACCAGCGATATCTTCAGATATAGCTTGCATGGAATAAACAGCATTGCAAAAATTCTCAGATTGCCCAACAACTCAAAATAACGAGGTGAAAGCCAACATCAGTCCAGACATCACGCCGCTCTGCTCGGCTTTCCAAGGTTGTGTAACTGCAAGCTGTCTGATAACATCACCTCCAAAACAAACAAAACATCATCAAACGCACTGCCAAAATCTACATAGCTGCCAAAGATGATGCCTGCTTGATAACTGACACTAATTTCAACACCATATGACACAGTTTGTGTGTTTATAAATCCTCTCACCACAGCAGGAACTTGACAGCTGATGGAAAAGATATACTAAACGAAAGTCAAACAGAAACATGGCAAAAAAGTACTGATGCAACAATGTGCTGTTCCTACCAAGCTTTGTGCACGGAGGGGGGAGTGAGCACTCCTGATGTTTACGGGTTTTTTTAACGCTCTGCCAATGAAAAACATGTTAAAGTGAAAAAATGTGTAGAAACGAATAAAAGCAGCGGCGCATGATAATGATTATTTCAACCGATACCGATAAAGCAATAATTTCCAGCTTTTCATGGCCACAAAGATACAGATAACTGGTAATTTTATTATTTTGTCTGTTTTTCATTACCTGAGGGTATGAAAGGCTGATATGTGGTGAGTACAGATTAATTTAATGTGTGCATTTTCATGAAAAAAACGACATTTCAGACAAAAAGCTCGAAAATCGTATTTTTGTGAAAGAAAGTCATTTTCAAGAGCAAAAAATTTTTTCCCTCTTATCTTCTTATTTCAACTTGAATTGTACAAAAATAATGCCGATGGTATGGTAATGCTATGCAGCAGTGTGTGTGCAGATTGCATTGGAGCAGCGGATTGGCGGATTGGTATATTCACTAACAACAACAACAACAACAACAACAACAACAACAACAACAACAACAACAACAACAACAAAAATAATGACAGCAGTTACTCAGAGACCACAATAATTGTGTGCAGATGCAGATTAGAAGTTTCTTCTCCAGCAGCTGCTGGGAGCTTCTGATAAAGTCACCTGATTCATCTGGACACTTATAGACGACATTAACTGATTACTGCACAAGCAAAGACATGAACCTGCAGCAGACAGTGTGGGACAAACACCTGCTGAGACACCTGTCGGACAATGAGAGTGGAGTGTACACCGATGACGACACCGGCAGAGAAAGAGAGCGGAGCGGACACACGCGGAGACACCGACAGAAAATGAGAGCGAAGCGGATCAGTCAGCATCAGTAATTCATCCCAGACTTTGTCTCTCAGTCCACAGCGCCGTCAGGTCTCACGGTGCAGGCTGGTCAGCAGGTCAATGATGAGAAACATCAGGGGCGCTGAGTTTATGATTATTTCTCTCTTTAGAACATGAAGAAAGAGCGCTAACGGTCGCCGATAATTATTGTCGGGTTTCGGCATGTTAGTAGGCTAGTCCTCTCCTCCCGTCACCCTGGGACCTTAGATCGTCTTGTTCGTTTGTTTTTGGACATGGAAATGTTGTTTTATTGCATAACATCTATAACAGTGTCCCCTACACTACAGTGAAAACAACGATGGTGGAGGAAGAGAAAACAAACACTGGGGGAAACCCTGCTGCTGACACGCAGAATAATGCAGTGTGTGTAGTACTGGCGGAGCGAAACCATGGCAATACAGGCGAAATCGAAGCAATTTTTGATTATTGTTATCGGTTCTATTTATCAGCCAAACATTTCATTATCGGAATTATCGGTATTAAGTCCCGATAAGAAATTTATCAGTCCTGATAACTATCGCACATCCCTACATAAAAGTTAAATTTCTTTCCTGGGAAACAACACGCAAGGTGTTAAAAATAAAATAAAATTGAGTTGCAATCAAAGTCAGATCGCATAACATATACTGATATAGTGATATCAACAATGTAGCTTTAAATACAGAGTTTTCAACAAAAATGACAGCAAGCATGGAAACAATGTCAACAATTGGTGGTAAAAAAATTATATATTTTGTTATTTAGTCCAAGTAGCTACTACTTTTAACTACTTTTAGTAGTTGCACATTTTAGCATATGCATCTATTAGCTGTAGCAAGTGAGTAAACTTTGAACTATAAAGCATGCCAGGCGAGTATACTTTGATACATTGATGATGTTATCTAATAACACAAGTTGTTGACTTGATGTCATAAAACATAAACATGGCCAACAAAAGTCAATCTTTTGTCAATTGTAGAAAAAAACTTAAGTGTAACATGGTATCAGTGTTAACTGCTGTCTTTGTAGATATAATATTTAAAATGTAGTAGGAGGAATAACTAAAATGGAAAAGCTAAATTGTGTAGGGAATATGTTTGTATGTAGGCTATTTAGTGTGTCAACTGCTGCATATTTAAGGCTGTTTTCCCTTCTCTTCTTCTGTTTTGTGTGTGTGTGTGTGTGTGTGTGTGTGTGTGTGTGTGCGTGCGTGCGTGTGTGTGTGAGAGAGAGAGAGAAAAAGAGAGAGATCTCGTTATCATCTTGCATCAAAAGAAGCTGTCCACTCACACACCAACAACCACATAACCTTAAAGTGTGACCTACACTGTCTACATGGTGGATAAAAAAGAGCATACGGCCTTTGTGTTAATTATGTTTCTGTTTCATCTGAAGAAAGTGCTTCCTCTAGCATTTCCTGTCTCACTTCCCATGGGCAAGAAAGTGTCATTATCTCAAAATCTTCAACAGTTACTTGTGACTTGACAGTGACTTGTGAAACAGTCATCCGTGGTATTCATGTCACGAGTCGTTATGTGTGAAGCAAACATCGAATCGCTGTTGACTGCACTCAGAAAAGAATTCCAGAGATGTTTCAGTGGATTTTTATAATTTTCTGTAACATAACAAAATCTGGATCAAGTCTTTAATCCTAACTACAGTGATCATAATACTGTCTGTGATGACTGAACCAGACACTTTATCAATACAAAGACCACTCACACTACAGTGTGCAGTATAACCTCGAGTGAACAAGTAAACTTGGCTAAATCCAATTCCTGCTGGGCTAAGAGTGTGTGTGTGTGTGTGTGTGTGTGTGTGTGTGTGTGTGTGTGTGTGTGTGTGTGTGTGTGGTCACTTTAGTCTGGTATTAAACCTCTGTTTATCCAGGGAAGGTTCACTGAACACCAAAGCTCTTTCCCAGCAACACCCAGATGCACTCAGAGCCTGTTTACGCCCGGTATTAACACGGGTTTCAGAACACGTGGACAGCCGAGCCCCGATGCCGTTCACACCAGCTGACCACGAGTTTTGAATTTGTTACTATGTCATTCATGGTGGAAGGTCAAAAGGCTGCTGACAGTTATTACACACACTCTCACGAACTGCTTGCCAGTCATATCAGCAGGTATGTCGGCACAGCTGGTGACACTGCGAAACAATGGACAGTCACACGGTGATAGGGATGCATGACGTTGGATTTTTGCCTGTATCCTTTATGCTGATATAGGGCTGGGCGATATGGCTTTAAAATAATATCACAATATCTTAAGGCTATAATGTGATAAACCATATATATTTCAATAATTTTTTATCCTATAAACTAATGTTGACTACTTAAATACCAAATTATTGAATGAACTGCAGGTACAATAAATTATATAAACTGTCAAAAACTAAAAGTTCAATACATTAGTGTTATATTAACATTCGATTTTACTGTGGACTTGGAGCTTCCGATCAACAATTGGATATTAGTGTTAGCATAAAATAAAATGTAATAGCAGTATGAGGATTCATCCACTGCGAGCTGGAAACAAACTAAAAGCTCACCAGTTCATTTATTGCAAAGATTTCAAAGATGCCCTGCTGCTCTGTGGTTACAAAATGTGACTAAATAGTCACAATCGGAGCTCTGCACATAGAAAAACACAAAGCCTCACCTGCTCACAGTACCGCCACTACCACTGATTAAGTTAGACTGTTCTAGCACCGTTAAATGTGATGATTTATTCACTGTAAGGTGGAAACAAGCTCTTCAGTTCATAGATTATTACTATTTGCAAATCACAGTCGCACTCCATGGTCTTAATGTGACTTAATAGTCTGGAGCTCTGCAAAAGCCCTGCATTTTGTGTGTGTGTCTGTGAGAGGCAGAGAGCCGTAGAAGAGAGCGAGTGAACCAACACGCTGATGGCTTATAAAAATGATGTGACAATTTATAATCGATGTATGCCATATAGTCATTTTATATATTGTACGTGGAACAAGCCGTGATACCTCGAGTATAGTTGATATATATACGGCCGACCCCTAACATGATTCTCATGGTTTTGTTTTTTTTGTTATTTCAAACATTTGCTTGAAATCTTGGATATCAGTGCAGCCACTCTCCATTTCTGCACCTCTCCACCACTGTCAATCTTTTTCTTCTGTTGTCACTTTCCGTCCCTCTTTTCCAGCTCACATCCATCTTACACTTCTTTTCCATCATCACTCTTTCCTCCATCCCTCCCTCTCTCAGCTCTACACCTTCGTACACACTTCCTCAAAAACATGTCAGTGCATCTCTTTCTCCTCTCTTTACTCATTATCAGATTTTTTTTACTTCATCCTTTCCTCCTTTTGTCACATCTTACTCTCTTCACTGCTTTCAATTCTCCTTATTTCTTACCCTTTACATCTCTCAATGCTTTCATCTCTTCTATTTTCAAACGCCATCCTTCCTCTGAGTGTCATTTACGCTTCACTTCTCCATTTCTGCTCCTTTTCCTCCTCATTTCACCCTATTTAGATGGCATTGGCATTACATGGCAGTCATTAATTACTGAATGACTGCATTCCTTTAATTGCCAAAGTCATTTTACAGAAAAAAGCGTTTCACAAACAGAAAATAGACACTGCTCATTTAAATGAAAGAATGAGGAGCCTGAACAGTGTGTGCAGTATTTTACACTGCAGGCAGTTACACACACACACACACACACACACACACACACACACACACACACACACACACACACACACACACACACACACACACACACACACACACACACACACACACACACACACACACACACACACACCCTCTCCAGCTTCTCTCACTGCTGAGATATTAATCTCTGAGTGGTGTTCTGGGAATTTGACCACATCTCCTGTCTGCTGTTATCAATAATGGCTCTCATAATGGAGTAAAAATGCTCTGACAAACACCAGACCAAGTCATTTATCCACCCACAGGCCTCATATCAGCTGAGTAATGATAACAGTTACGGCCATTAAAGAGACACACAGAGAGAATAGGCAGACAAGCACATCCTAAAGATGATAGGTGAGAATAGGTTAACATTGAAAGAAGTAAAGAACAAACTTTCTTTCAAATCAAAGGCTTAATTTGATGGATGAGTTTGGCAGTTGACCTTTGGCCACGCCCCCTCAGCGCCCCCTTTGTGAACCATAGACCATAAACTTTTGAACTTTGACCAGGCTTGTATGCAGATGACTCTGCCGGTGTAACATTAACGAGGAGGGATGATCCATTTTTCCTGCAGAGAGGCCATAATTGTTTTAAAGTAATTTAGGAAGGAGGAACCAGACTGCAAAATATGAGAAGGATTGTATGCAGAAGACTGCTCGTGTGACGTGGACAAAGTGACTCCAATTTGTCTGCATGTGGGTGTATCAATGTATCAAAGTTATTGATAGGTTCAGTGCTAGAGGATCTGTGAGAGCTGCAGTCCTGAAGATGTCACCCAGTACGTGTTTTTTCTTTCATACTTTAAAAATTTTCCCCAAATACTTTGCTTTACTTTGTTTTACACTTTTATTTATCAGGGTTACTTCCTTTTTAGAGAACCATGAATACTTCCTGCAAAATGGATCATCGCAAGTCATGCTGAGTGTCTGAGAGTTTTAATGCAATTTATGTTGTGATATACTTCACTGCTTCAGATTGTATATGTTGCGATTATAATTACATCGCACTTTTATTGCATTGCAGGCACACCAGTTGTTGTCAGCTGGTTATGAACCCTAAGTCTAAATATTTGTTATTAAACCAATATGCTTTCATCGTGTTCTTTTACTCTCATGTGTCAATCACCTTTTATCCGCTGTATTGACATTTTGTCTTTTTATTTGTCTAAAGGATCTCATTTGAAGGTAAACCACATTCTACATTTTTTACAGTGTTTCAAGCATGCAAGACTTGTTGCCTTGTGGCTGAGGTACATAAGAAACAGTCTCAGTTCACAGACTGCAGTAGGCCGGCACACAGAGTGCTGAGAGTCTGAGAGTCAAATAAAACACAAATGAAGCTTCACATAAGCAGCTGGAGGATTCAGTCCGTGGTTCTCGACTGTTTGAGTGTGCAGCTCATTCACTGAGATCAGGTTACAAACACAGTGCCGTTCCTGCCTGAGGATCAATAGATGCAATAATGCAGCCTCAATGGTCCCACTGACACAATAAACACAGCTGCCACACACGTGCACACGGGGCAGGAAATTAACCACTGACGCATCTCAGGAGTCACTCACTCTAAACTGCAGATTCAAACCAGAAGGATTAGAAAACGCATTTTCCCCTTTTATATGTATATTTGCCCATGTGAGGAGTACTCGACAAGTCATTAAATGTTGCTACTTTTGCTAGTCACCAAAAATACTATTTGGGTTAACGTATATAGAACATTATTGTTCTGTTCAATTGTGTTCACTAAGTGAACAAGCCTTTGTATTATTAAGGCATGTTTTTTTTAAACTTTATTTTAGTTGTCATATTTTGTAGAATAATGTATAATATTTATGCATGTTGCAAAGTGACATATTTCAGCGGCATTTAAAATATGGTTTGGTCATTGAAAAATGAAATTTACAATATCAAATGGCTCTTATGATACATGCAATTTGTTTTTACAGACAATGCTTAACCGGAAAAGATTGAATTGCGCTCAATATTGATTGTTTTCTTATTTTTACACTATGGAATTAGTCTAAATGTAAACTTCTGATGAAACGTCAGTGAAATTAGTCGTTAAAAACATCCATAGCAAGAACAGAATAATGAGTGAGGAATCTCCTCACCTGGTTTGAGACATATCGCTCACCGCCAAATACTTCAATTTATTCAGCGACTTAAATTGGTCTAATGATTTGGTGTTTTCTTGGTTGGAGTTTTCTTTCGCGAGTCATTTATTTAAAACATTTGTTCATAAATACGGTAATCAGAACTTAGTTGTAACAAATTAACTTGTATGTGTTATCAAGTTAAACACTTTTATTTTACTTTTATTACCATATTCATGAACACACGTTTTTACGATGATTCCTCATGAAAATTAGGTTTCTCACATTATTTAAAAGACATTTGAAAGTGTTATGTACTGTTTCAATAACTCTGAACACGTTTTTCAGTTTATTACTAGTAAAAATTTAATTGGTCAGACAAATTTTGCCACAATATTTAAAAGGAATTTTAAAGTGTTAACAGTAAAAACATCATGCAGAAGGACAGGAAGCAAGCTGGAGTCAGAGTGATGTATTTAATTTGGAACTTATTTGTCTATAAAGATCGAATGAAGCCTCTTGGTTAAGTAGTGAAGCGTCCTCAAAGTGAATCTGCAAGTAAAGTTATCTTTGCCACAGTCTTCATCGGGACAATAATGGAAAGCTGAGCAAAACAAGATAAACTTGAGGACCTACATTCCTCAGGTACATTTAAACAAACCACACACCTCTCCACAGCCTGCTGCCCCAACAGTCCCTGCATCTTGGCACAGGGATGCTGTGATGCAAAAAAGGCCAATCCAATTCATTACTTAACGTCCAATCAGCTGTCTGTCAGCATTCGTGCATGAGCTTTCTCAGTGGACACACACATGCTAACAGAGCAAGAGAAAACATTACAGTAATGACCTGGACTCTGCTGAAGTACGCTGGGCAAACTGTGTGTGCAAAAACGAAACTATTCACCGATAAAAAGCAGTGCATCCACCACTCACTGAACCACATTCAGTTCATGATGAATTTAAAATGAACAAGCAGCTTAAAGATGTCACCTCTAACAAATTGCATTGGCAAACATAAAAATGACATTCTCCCTCAACAAAAAATAATAATGTCCAAATCAGTCAATTAAAAACAGAAAACCCACCCGATTAACGAATATTCAAATAGCCAAATATTTGGGTCAAGTCCTAATTTACTGTGAAACTCTCACATCACAGCTTCGACTGTCACTATATTTTTTTACTAACAAACTAGGTTCTTCATACAGAAAGACTGCAAAGAGCTCATCTGTGATCCACCAGAACAAATCTATGTCGGATCACTGTCAAAGTGTAGAGACGGAGGAGGGGAACGACAGAGGAAAACAGAGTGGGGGAGTTAAGTGATGAAGAACGACAGAGGTGGAGACAGCTGGGTCAGGGAGGCAGAGATGGAGCGACAGAAAGAAAGGCGGGGTTAATTCAGGGAGGGAAAGAGGAGGCAGAGCGAAGTGAGGTCGGAGCAGAAGAGAAAGTGAAGATGAATATTTGACAGCCTCATGTGACTTGTGATCACAGGACTGTTACGCCATCCTGTCTGGAGGACACGCTCATAAAAAGACTCATGACCGGAGACCAGCAGCAGTCTGTCATTCACAAAAGAAACTGTTTTTCCTTCAGCGGCTCTGTGGTTTCTCCACACACCTGTAGGTCAACTCCAGGGGCGGTTTTACTATTCCTTACAGTTTCTATTGCAGTTTGAGGTGTCGAATGGTGAGATTGTTTTCATTAAGCTCAACTGGTCAGTAGGATCAAGAAACACGAAAACAACTGCAAAGATGAATGGCTGGTCTAACTTTACGTATAATAATGACTTTCCTTTTATTACACACACAGGAAATAAGATTATATACAATTTAAGTCCTCTTCCTGTTTATGTGCTCCTTCTTCCAGAAATGTCACACTTAAAACTAACTCAACTAACTCACACACTAAATCCTATCAGCCAAAAAAACACAGTTCTAAGTGTATAGAAAGGACTAGCCTAACTACTCCAATAATTTTTCTCTCCTATTTATGTGTGATGGCCCGCAATGATCAAAACATACCTTTGAAGATGTACTATTCGATTAATGATTGTATCAATACTCTCAGAGTGCAGAGCATACTCTGGGCACAGACAGAGCACCAGAACATCAGGTGCAGTGAAAGTCAAACTTTAAAGTCTGTAGTAGCTGCTTCTCTAAACCATCAATCTGATCAGCCTTTTGACTGGATGGAAAAATCAATCACCCATCCTGCGACTCAAACCACTGATAAATTGTTTATTTTATGAAATATATTGAAAAAAAGAAAAAGTTCCCAGGTCTCAAGCATCAAATCCTCACATAAGTGGAGCCAAAGGGAGCAAATGTTTTGCCACTTCTGACTGAAACATTTTATCAGTAATCACAATTTTTTGTGGATTTCTTTTCTGCTCTTGTGAATTACTGAATTAAGCATTTCAACTTTAATATCAAAAGTGGTAACAGTACTGTGGCAGATGAGAAATCTACCAGCCATGCACACATGGTTAAAATTCACAGAGCTTGGCAGCTGGTGAAAAAGCAAAACCCACTGAAATGCATAACACCTTCTTTTACAGAAATGGCAAAAAAAGTGTGACTACACCATTTTTTTGGATTAAAATGTTCACAAATGTTGCACCTGGTCATGCCTCACTAAGTGACGTCAAAGCAGGCATTTTGTATTTGACACCATCAAAAGTTAACAGACATAAGAACAGAACATATTCACTATATGATACAAATACAAACTGTGCTGGTCTCTCTCTCATTAATAGGTTGTTAAATAAGAACCAATCAATCATAAGTCATTTGGTCCTTTAAGGCTCCTGCAGTCGTCTACAACTGTTTTGAATCTAATGTCAGAGACTGAATACGAACCCTGCCAGCCCTCTATGAGGGGATACAAATATCAATACCAAATACCAGTGAGCCAAAGTAGGAATCCCAGCTGGGGGATAATTTTAGGTTTTCAAGGGTCAGAGCAGAGACACTCTGACAGGAAACTGTCACACTGAACCACAGCTAATCTACTCAGAGGGAGAACAGGAGCAAAAAACTGTCAAATGCCTTATCCATGATAAACATTTTTTAAAAATCCCAATAAAAGTCAGAACAGAAATTATGTTTTGTAGGATTTGGTCATTATCGATCAGAAAACATATACACCATTTGGGTGTCATTTTTAGGTTATCGGTACTTTATATCTTTGAGGTAGCGACCAAAATAACAAAATACCAAGTAGTATAGATATTTCTCCAATTAAATGATACCCGCATTCAACCCTTTTTGTACGCAGACCTGGAAAAAGACTATTTGTATGCTCGTGCTCGCAGCACATCTCCACAAGTGCTCTTCAGTTTGATGCAACGTGGTATTGGCCCGCTACTGCAGCAGCTATAAAAGAATAATGTAGATAAAATCGAATTAAATACTCTGTTGGTGTGGGTCTGGATTTAAGGGTACTGGTATTGGTAATGGTATTGTAACTTTGGATGTGCTGCTTCTCTCTATTTTATGTCATTGCAAATTAAATATTGCAAAAAACAAGGCATTTGAAGATGTTGCCACAGGCTGGGGTGAAGAGTGATGACATTTTTCACTATTTTATGACATTTTATAGATAACAAATTTAATGTTGGTTCCAGCTCTAGTTCTTATAATGAATTACAAGTGAAGTGAACCACATTTAGTTTCCAGTGTAGCTGCAGCGTGTGGGAGCAGCGATAAGCTCCCTCTCTGACCTACTACTGGTCCGTTATCTAGGTGTAACCTGATTTGATGTGACTGGCTTTTATATGAGTCACTCATGACCGCTCGTACCACAGCTCATAGTGATGACATCATCCACTATCACGTCAACGCTGACACTCACCAGCTGACTCAGACAAAATACTGAATTTGGTAAAAGGCTTCCTGGACATGCACTGAAAATAAAACTGACTCAGATATGAAATGATCAAGAGATAACTTTCTGGAAAGAGCCACTCTTTGAAATTGATGCAATGAACGCACCAGTTAAGCACTTAATGAATTAAAACATCGTGCATTTTGACCAGTCACGCCTTTGAGTTCAGAGTAGCCCGAGGCTGAAACAGCTGTTAAAATACTGTCGCCTGTGTAGCTGGAGATTCACTGTCCCTGATAATGCCATCCCCTAAAAAAGGCTTGTACAGTATCTGGACAGGAATAGACATTATGAGATTGTGTACTGTGGCATTTGAGTAAAGGCCAAACACTTAAGATATTAACTTTTTCTCATGATATCAATATAAAGTATGTTTGAAAGTGTCTTAATCCAAATACAAACACAAACATTTTATTTTAAGTGTGATTTTCCAAGCATACCCCAAGTATCAGTGCTTTCATTACTTATGCAGCTGATGCCATCTGATCAGAGGATAGATCTTTCAGTTAAAAGTGTTATTTTCAGTAGTAGAAACTTTTTCAAAAATATGTGCAATCGATCTGTGCAAGACTACAGAGGAGTGTTGTCAAAAATATTGATATGATACATTTCAAAACTGAATGTTTAAAACAGTTCCAATGAGGGCTGCAAAAAAAGAAAGTGATATTGCGATTATTTTGACAAATACCGCATGTTCGATATAAATTGCAATTATGCGAGGACAGTAATTTTTGCATTTAATTTTCACTGAAAACGACAATGATGATGTAATTTTTGCTGGGGTCTGAACCCAACAAGCACAGTCCCTTACGTCTTTGATATTATAGGCGTTTCTGTAGCACAACAATGCTTCATTTATAATAGTATGTTGAGATATACTTTACCTTTACCAAAAAAATGTAGCTCCTGCAATTTGGATATTGCAATATTATATTAATATTTTGATTAATTGTGCAGCCTTAATTTCAATAACTAATTTCTGCACTTTCTTGCTCTCTCTTATTGTTCATGTTTACTACAGTTATTCAGCTGTTTTCTCATACTAAAAAAAATCAGTCACATACTGGTCTGGAAGTAAGTAACACCGGGCCAAAACTATACCGTTTTTCAAAAGTTATTATCAGACAAAACCAGTAGCAACATTACTACAATGGATTGTCCCAATATAATTTGCAACCAATACAACAAAGCATCTTAAAATTCAGAATGGAGACAAATGCATAATATTTCTATCACTAATGATGAAAAAAAAATGAATAAGGGTGGAGCTTATTATGCAAAAGTTTTTTAAAGGTCTGTGCTCAGAATCACAGGAATGGCATCTCAGAGGAGGACTGGGCTGCTGCCTGCAATCTGACTAGAAAGATTACAACTGCAGTTAATGATAGGTCCAAAGTGCTTTATCAGAGCCAAAACTGCCGGTAAAGTTTTAATGAAATGTCTATAACATCTTCTACCATAAACATGCATGCCCTGTCACACGACGACGCAGTCAGCCGGTGTGTGACACCAGCTGCCACTCCACATACACATCACGAGGACAGAAAAAGACAGGAACTCTGCTCCAGCTATTTCAGATTCACTCGTAAGCAAACCAGTAATAGGAACTGCCCCATTAAGAGCTAAACAATGGGAATAGTTTAGCTATATAGCCGGGCTCTTCTGGAGTCATGCTATTATTAACCCCTTTGAAACCTGGAGCAACATCACTTATCTCGTGCTGCATTGAGACACCAACACTTGCTGGGTTTTGGGTCATTTCCTCTTTTGCTGCCCACTGCCTTCTTCCCGTTTTTTTAAATCAAGCAAATCTGCTCAGGTTTCAAGGGTTAATCAACTTGCAGGAGAAGTTCATCAAAAACACATTGGCCCACTGAGAAACTACAACCATTATTACAAAATTATTATAATTTTTACAGCACCATTTCCAGGTTGTTAATTTTCTTGTACTTTTTATTTACTGCTGATATCTGGGTCAGTTCTTCTTTCGCTGCCTGCTGCCTTTGTCCCATGTTTTTAATTTTCTTATACTCTTGTTTTTAATTTTTTGCTATTTTGCGGCTTATTTCTTCTTTTGTTGCCCATTGCCTTCTTCCCATGTTTTCTGAAAGACATCAAGACAATTTGCTCAGGTTTCAAAGGGTTAATCAGCTTGCAGGAGAAGTCTCATCTGCCTCTCAAATATTTCCAGGCGAAATCAAAAACACATTAGCCTCCTGACAGACAAATTATTACACTTCTAAGCCCCTTTTTGGGTTATTTCTTTGATTTTTGTTTGTAACTTTGTTTTTCTTCTTGTCTTAACTAATTTTCTTGTTTCTTATTTATTTATTGCCAATTTTTGGATCATTTCTTCTTTCGTTCCCATGTTTTTTTTTGTAAAGAAATCAGGTCAATTTGCTCAGGTTTCAAAGGGTTAATTTGCAGGAGAAGTCTCACCTGTCTTAGACATTTCGAGGCGAGATCAAAATGACACTGGTCCACTGACAGACAAATTTGATTTGATTTTTTTCATTTTTTAACCAATTTTCTAGCACTTTTTATTTATTTATGGCAATTTTTTGGACCATTTCTTCTTTTGTTGCCCTTTGCCGTCTTCCCAAGTTTTTTTTTTTATTGAAAGAAATCAGTTTTCCCAGGTTTCAAAGGGTTAATCAACTCGCAACAGAAGTTGCACCTGCCTCTCACACATTTCCAGGCGAGATCAAAAACACATTGGCCCACTGAGAGACTACAAATCCGGATTTATCCGGTGATGTCTTTAAACTCAAAGAGTTTCACATGAAAAATTCACATTCATCTACATGACGCCCCGGGATCTGGATCCAACGCCTCCCCTCTGTAACGACGGGGCTGCCGGTTCGTGACTGGCAACCGAACTAGAAAATACCGGTCGGCTCGGGAATCAAACCGTGGTTAAAGCGGATAATCTCCAGACGCTGCATCTCTCACACACACAGCATCCATGTTGGTTAGCCCGGTTAGCCCGCACTGGTTTGAATAAGCCAGCTAGCACTTAGCTCGCTAACTAATCCAAGGGCAGCAAAGCTGAGTAACGTTAGCCCGAACTGAGCTCGTGTCCTACCTCGTTTCAGCGCGGCGTCCGTCCGTCTACTTTCAGCTGGAGAGTGACCCGTCTTCTTATAATACTCGCATCCCAGTTCTGCTTCGCTTTCCGCCGCTAAACCATTCAAACAGCCGGCAGTACAACCACCGAGCTAACGGCTACACCGGGAGGGAGCGAGCTGTCAATCCCATGGGTCAGTCCGAGCGGAGTGGAGCGGTTGCGCGGAAACCCTCCCACGCGCTCAGCACCCGCCCTCTTCTTACGAGGGGGGGGCGCTCGTGCGCGGTGACAAACGGGAGCGCGCTTACGACACAACAGGAAGTGAGCTCGGTGGTTGCTAACGAGCGACGCTAAGAAGAAGAAAAAGTTGTTTCAGCGGACATAACTTCAGGTATTTCAACGCGATTTGTTTGTAAACTTAAGACAAGACTGCTCGTGTATGAAGTTTTTTGTTGTTTTTGTATTTTGAGTAACTTTTGCTCGTGGGATGCGCTGAGTTTGGCCTTCGCGGCTCGTCGGTTTAGCAAAGTCACGGGCTAACGTTAGCATGGACAACCAGCACGGCTAAGCGGCTAACTTTTGTTAGCTTTGCTTTAAAAAGTGTTTAAGACAATTAAAAAACCCGCTAAGCACTCCTAAAACCTCTAGATCAGAAGGCAACAATGTTTTCACGGCCGCATGTAAAGTCTAAAATGTTATTTTATGCTTAATAGTTTTTAGATTTTAAAATAAAAACGACCGACAGTGCAGTGACGTTAGCTAATGCAAACGTCTATGTGTCAATATTTTCTTAAAGTTCAGTTTTGCCTGCGACAGAGTGAAGTTTTAGTAGAAGTTACTGCTATTTATTCAAGTCAAGTTAATTGTAAATATATTTAATAGCAATCAGAACAACTGGGTTGAATGATTTTCTCCTTTTCAAGTAAAAAATAACCTTCTTGTAGTATCTTGTAGTACCAGCGTTATAACTACAGTGGTCAGAATAAGCTGGGAGTTTAATTATATCTACAAGGAATTTCTCTCGTATTTGTTGGTTGTTTTCATGGGTTCAGCTTAGGAATGAAAAACACCTGATCGATTAATCAATCGCTAAAGTTTAATCGAACGTGCGGTTTGATTGATCCATCGATAGGCTATGCAACGCTGTCAAAGTATATGCAATATGATTGTTAGCTTTGATAGAGGAAAACCTTTTTTCCTATAGTTTAAATAAGCATATAATGATTAATCAAGTAACTGATCGTTGATTTGACCAATAGTCGATTAAGAACAGTCTTTAAAATTTGCAAACCGAGTTTAACTGTAAATTAAGTTCCTCTGCTGCCTGCACATATTAAAGTCATTTATAAACGCAGCACAAATAATTTAGGACTCTTTGGTGGTCACAATAAAAATAGAAATGGTCCCACAATATTCCAACTTATTTCTCCTCGTCTCTTAAGTTTTGTTACACGTCTTCAACAATCATGTCACAGAAAAATGTGTGTTATGTAAACTTGTGTGGTCTTGCAAACCTGCCCCCCTTTTTCTCGTCCGGATCCAGGCTTGTTTACAAAGAGACTTAAAGATGTCTTCAGGCGCTCTCTTTCCAAGCTTGGTGAGCGGCTCTCGGGGAAGCTCCAGTAAATACCTAGTGGAGTTTCGTGCCGGGAAAATGACCTTGAAGGGAAACGTAGTGACACCAGACAAACGCAAGGGCATGGTGTACATCCAGCAGTCTGACGACTCCCTGATTCACTTCTGCTGGAAGGACAGGACATCTGGGAACGTTGATGATGTGAGTCAACCCTTAAATCAATAACATCCCTAAATAAGCCAACAGAAGTAGAACTTGCACTTAGTGGTGCTGGCAGTAAACAACAGACATTTCCATCTGAGGACCGGCTGTACTGTCCACAAGAAAGAAAAAACCAGGGGATTGTTTCCTCCAATGAAAAAAAGTCTCACCTCAGTTTGTCCTTTTCCCCTTTTCTATTTATTTGTATTTGTACATACAAGCATTTTTCATACAAGCAGTGCTGACGCACTGAGTCATAACTCAGCCGGCCGTCCACAGAAAAAGCAAGGTGACTGTGTCTTTATTTCAGAGCTGCCGTGACGCTGCTGCTTTGCTTTTCCCTTTTGGTAACTGGTTGATGATGATTTGTTGTGGCAGAACAACCTCCGTGTTTCGCCTCTCTCTCATAAACAGTGGTGGAAGAAGTATGCAGGTCCTTTACTCAAGTAAAAATACTAATACCACTCTGTGAAAATACTCTGTTACAAGTAAAAGAAGAGAGAAAAAATAGAAAAACAACCCCCAAAACCTCAACGTTATTTTAAAAATGGAAAAAACTTTATCAAAACAGTTGGTTATTTATTTATTTTTTGTCAACTGACCCATTAATCAACTAACAGTTGCAGCTGTACTTATATAAACTGGTAATTTACAAAATGTCATATTTCATTAACTCAAGTTATGTTTGATTGAAAAAAAAACTGTAAAGTAACTAAAGCGTTCAGATAAATGTAGTGAAGTAAAAAGTACATTTTTTCCCTCTGAAATATTATGGGGTAAAAGTATGGTATGGCATGAAGCAAAAATACTCTAGAGTACAAGTACATGAAATCTGTCGTAAGTACGATACTTGAGTAAATATACTTAGTTACATCCCACCACTGTAAATGTCTCACGCTGCGTCTTCCTGTTCCAGGACCTGATCATCTTTCCTGATGACTGTGAATTCAAAAAAGTGAGCCAGTGCACCACCGGACGCGTCTTTGTGCTGAAGTTCAAAGCCGGATCTAAGAGGCTCTTCTTCTGGATGCAGGTGAGAGGAAGACGCTCCTCCTCTTCTTCCCACAGAGAGGAGAAATGGAGAGTCGTCGTGTGTGCACGGCGTCTGTGTGCACGGCGCCTGTGTGCACGGCGTGTGTGCACGGCGTCTGTGTGCACGGCGTGTGTGCACGGCGTGTGTGCACGGCGTCTGTGTGCACGGCGTCTGTGTGCACGGCGTGTGTGCACGGCGTCTGTGTGCACGGCGTGTGTGCACGGCGTCTGTGTGCACGGCGCCTGTGTGCAGGCAGATGGATATTCAAAAGAGGGAAACTGAGCGGAAAATGAAGTGGGAGGCAATAAGAGTGATGGACGGAGAGGAAGAGGGATGATTACGGTCATGATGAAGGGTGTGTGCCGCCTTCATCGCTGTTTGTCAGCAGGAAACACGTCCGGTGTTTACTCTCACCGGCGCTTTGCTCTTTTTAGCTGCCTCAGTCTGGAGGGACTTTTTAACTCAAATGTACAATTCAGTTTTATCTGTAAAGCCCACGATCAGAAATCAGTGTTTACCTCAGAGGGCTTTACAGCAGACGACCCGTCTGATAACGACTAAAAACTCCCCAAAAAACACTTTAAAGGAGAAAAAACAGTAGAAACCTACGAGAAAAGTGACCGAGGAAGGATCCTTTTTCCAGGAGAGACAGACGAGTAATAGATGTCTCTAAGAATAAAATGACAGCAGATGACAGAATGAGGGGAGAGATGCACAGCAACACTAACATAACATTTAACCATAGATACAGACATGAGAAATAATAAATGCAAACGGTATCATCCTGTGGACTCATTTGTGCCAGTAAATATACTTTCTGGATACATTTTGTCTACTCGTTTTCAGCAGTGTGATGTTCGACAATTAGGCGACTTCCGATACTTAATAAAAGCACAATTAGCTGATATTTAAAGTTGAATTCTTTGTGTTGTTAATTTGGGTTTTGGAGAATTCGGCTCTGATTTCAAGGAATTCTTGCTCGCCTAATATCCACCAGGAGCCAAAGAGCGACAAGGATGACGAGTACTGCCGTAAGGTCAACGAGTACCTGAACAACCCTCCCATTCCCGGAGCGGGAGGGAGCGGCGGCGGCAGCGGCCACGAGCTCTCTGCGCTCGGAGGAGAGGGAGGCCTGCAGAACCTGCTGGGAAACATGAGCCACAACCAGCTGATGCAGCTGATTGGACCGACGGGACTGGGAGGACTGGGTGAGCTGGATTTTTTTGGGGCACGTTTTCATCTGAAGATGCACCGACGCAGAAACTCGTGAATCTGTTGAGAAAAGGGCAGAAAATAATCATCAGAACGTTAAAATCTGAAGAAATGTGGTGACGTGTGAGATGAAAACTTGAAGCCAAACTGCTGCTGAGATTCTCCGTAACTCTGCTGTAAAACCTCCAAAATACCATAAAATACTCATACTCAATATTCATAAAATACCATCAGAAGTATGATACCAAATATTTCTAATCTGAAATGTGAACAAAGACTTGATGCTTTAAAAAGTACAAGTTTAGTTATTTTGAGAAAAAGTACTTCTACTTCAATTTCAATGTTAACCCTTTGAAACCAGGGCAAATGGTCTTGATTACTTTGAAAAACACAGAAAAGGGCAATGAGCAACTTCAGAAGAAATGAACCACAAATGAGCAAGCAATTAGTAAAAAGTACAAAAATTAACTTTTAACTAGCCAACAAACAAACACACAGAAATGGGAAATTAAAAAAGAAAAAAAACAAGGAAATAACCTAGAAAAAAAGGATTAAAAAATTATTCTGTATTCTGTAAAATATTTTCAAATGTATAATTGTGATAATTATAGATGTAGTTTAGGTTTAACATTTTCGTTAGTTTTTTAAAAAATCCCTTTTTAAATAACTGATATCTTACAAAATGCAGGACATTTCTTGTCAAGTTACTGAATGCTTCTTCCCACTTTTTTGGATCAAAAACTTTAAAACTTTAAAACTTGAACTCTGCACAAGAAAAGCGACCATGATCCAGGTTTCAAAGGGTTAACAGATGTTTTACCGTGCACTCACATCTTACACATTTCTTAAAATCAGCCTGAAGTGTTGCAAAGCTTCCAGCTGCTGTATTCTTTTCGAAAGGATAAGACATCAATTTGGGTCCTTTTTGATCTGGTTTTGTTTGTCTAAGGAGGTCTGGGAGCTCTAGCAGGACCAGGACTTGCTAACTTGCTGGGCAGCGGAGGACCAGCGACCAGCAGCTCGTCGTCCAGGTAAGACGGAGCACGGATGTGGACGTGATGCAGGTAAAAATACAAGAAATTACCTCTGAATTTACGCCGTCCTCTCGGTCGTCTTCCCCCTCTCAGCTCTCGCAGTCAGTCGGCGGCCGCCACTCCTTCATCAGGCGGAGCGCCCAGAGTGAGCTCCTCTCAGGCCCCCACCACCCCCGTGACGCCCGCCGCCGCAGCCGCCTCCCCGACCAGCGTCGCTCCCTCCACACCAGGTACAGGAACACCGTCCTCCGCCAGCTCAGAATCACACTGTTAACGAGCAGAAAACGAGTGTCGGGCGACATTTTTAACACGTCTGCAGGTCCTTAACCCTTTAAAACCCGAGCAAACTGACACGAACGCTTTCAAAAGTGAGCAAGAAGATGGTCAAGTTACGAGAAAAGTTTCTGAAATTTTATTTTATTTCTTCCAATTTCTAATATATAATTCTAGTTTTCTTTACTTTTTCGCCTTGTTATGTAATAAATATTTAATGACTCTCATTATTTTTAGCTAATTTTCACGTCATATTCTTGTCACCTTTTACTCGTTTTTTCGCAATTTGCGGGACATTTCACACCGATCCGCTGATTTATTTATTTCTTATTTTTTTGAAGAAAATAAACCAGTTTGCTCACATTTCACAGGTTTAAATGTAAAAGGCACCTGAACGCAGCACAATAAAAAACAGTTGTTGATCCAGGTTTAAAGGGTTAAAAAAATCGCAATTTCAATTTAAGTATTATATAATTTAATCTTTTAATTTCTTTAGTTAAAATAAAGTCAATCAAGCTCAAGTCCACATTTCTGATGCTATAAATCCTTAAACCTGAGCCTCGGTTAAACGTACAGTTAACTCTCCCTTTTGGCAGATTGTCGATGAACGTAACTCACGCTGATAATCGTCTTCTTACATAAAACCGAACTCTACAGCAGACCACATATTTATCTTTTACTGTCCTTCAGTTCTTGGATGAGAAAAAGATAAATTTTCCAAAAATCAGCCTTAAATTTGGTTCAAAATATACAAAAAAGATTCTTAAAAGTCAGAAAATCTAAGTGTGTGTTACCTGTAGACATCCTGCGCTCAACACGTCCTCGTTTGTCTCGTTTCCAGCCTCGGCTCAGACCCCGCTGGCGCCCGCCTCGGTCGGAAGTCCCTCCTCCCACCAGCCCATCCAGCTCAGCGACCTTCAGAGCATCCTCGCCACCATGAACGTCCCGGCGGCGGCTGCGCAGGGAGCAGCGGGTGAGCGACGGATGATTGAACACGACGTCTGGTTACGACTGTTGTGGTCACTGAGGGGAAAATCAAAGTAGAGAGAATAAATAAATTCACCAGTATTTAAGTGAATATGACTCACGCGACTCGTTCGTTCGTCCCGCAGTGGATCTTGCGAGCGTCTGCACCCCGGAGATGATGGCTCCCATCCTGACCAACGCCGAGGTGCAGCAGAGGCTGCTGCCCTTCCTGCCCAGCGGAGAGAGTTTACCGCAGAGCGCCGAGGAGATCCAGAACACCATCAACTCGCCGCAGTTCCAACAGGTGACCAAAACATCGAATGACTCCGAACAAAAAGTCTTTTTAGACCCACGTGAGCAGGAAAGATTTAAATAAAGTAGAGAAACAGTTTCTAACATGTTAATCCTCCGCGGAAAAACATTTTACTCAGCAGATTATAGAAATGTCTGAAACGCGTATTTTTATTACACTAATGAAGACCGTGTACCTTCGTCTAATTAAGCGAAGGAAGAACACAGATGAATCCGGTAACAGTGACTGTCGTTAATTTAATTAGTCTGCGTGTGTTTACCAGCTGCAGCGTGATGTCGGATGATGTTAAACGAATGTCGGTGTCTGTGATTCTGCTCCTGCAGTCGATGAGTATGTTCAGCAGTGCCTTGGCCTCCGGGCAGCTCGGCCCCCTCATGAGCCAGTTTGGTCTGCCGGCAGAAGCCGTGGACGCCGCCAACCGAGGAGGTGAGACGCACGCCGTGGAAAACAGACGAAAATACAATTTACAATATTTAAACCTTTCAACCGTGAGCAAACTGGGACGTGAGTATAATCGTATAATCACGAACACGAGAAAAAGGCAGCGAACAACTTAGTGATTCATGTTTCACTATTTGCAAGAAATTAGTAGATTTAGAAAGTTACTTTTAAAAAGGTTTTCCAGGGAAAAAAGCCGGAGAAAAACTACATTTCTAATCATATTTGATAAAATTACATTTAAAATTTATTATCTTACAAAGTTATATTATTTCAGACACTTTTTCCAAGTCATTTCAGTTTCGTTTTTTTTTTTACTTTTTTAAAAAAATTAATTTGAGGCAATTTTTTAAACTAATTTTTAGGTTGTTTTTTTTTTTAAATACTATTTTTGGGATAATTTTTTTGTACTAATTTCAAGTTTTTGGTCATTTTTTTTCTTTTGTTGCCAATAACCCTCCCATTTTTTTGAAAGCTATAAAGCCAATTCAGGTTTCAAAGGGTTAACTGAATTGTTTTAGGTATTTTTATGATTCTGTAGCGTCCCATTTTGTCCTTCATGCATTTCGGATATTCACATTTTGATCAAAGTTTGGATATTTTTAGAGCAAAAAATCAAATTTTCTTCGCCTTTCTAAAAACACGTTTCCATGTGACCCCTGAATGTTTCTGCATGATGATGTTTCTACATTATTAAACATTATTTTTAAAGAATTCACATCAAACACGGTCCCTACGCGTGAGACAAAACATTATTTTCTTTACCTGTCCACCTTTGTCCATCTTTGTCCACCTTTGCCCACCTTTGCCCACCTTTGTCCATCTTTGTCCATCTTTGTCCTCTGCTATTGATTTCGAATATTTCTGTATTTTGTGTCGCCGTCAGATGTGGAGGCGTTTGCCAAAGCCATGCAGGGCAACAAAGGAGACTCCAAAGACAAGAAAGACGACGACGAGGACATGAGTCTGGATTAAAGCTCGGACCTCCGTAAAATCTGTGATTCCTCTTCCAGCTCTTCTTCTTCTCCCGTCTCTCTTTCCTGTCGTCTTACTCCGAAACCAAAGGCGGCGCTCAGCTCGTCACTCAGGGTCAGCGGAGCTGTGGACACATGAACGTTAGAGCAGATTTAACTGTGAGCGACTTCAGCAGCTCGGGTTTGTTGTAGTGAACATTTTATTCTGAAAGGACAGTTTTGTGAGGAAGTTAAGTTTCTTTCTGTTGTCACAGTTCAGACTTTTTTCGTGATTCACTCTTGATAATAAAAATCATATTTGCAAATAAAAAAAACTTACCTCAAGATTTTTCTTTTGCAGACGGGAAACAAACACTCAAGAGTACAGTTTGTATCACAAAAAAAACTTTATTTAAAAATACATTTACAACACATGGTGGGGCAGGGAGTGAGGGGGAGGAACAGCTTATTCTTTCGGTGAGATTATGTTTTATTTTTTTAAAAAAAGTGGTTATATTACATACAAGCTTCACACTCACGTTTGGTACATGTTTACATTTATGACGGAATAGAGATGGGAAACGCTGCCGGAAACCTGGACTCGATTTCTCGCTTCATAGCCTTTAAATCAGTTTAATTACACAAAATTACAGCTCTCAGAAAAATCCTAAATTTGAATCTGGTGGTTACAGTAACTCCTGAACGCAGCTTTATCAGAAAGGTTGATAAAACAGGTCTGCAGAGCAAATACAGTCTCAAGCACTTCGTCCAAAGAAAAAACTTGTAATTGTAAAAAATGTAATTGTATAAAAGTACAATTACTGAGAAAAAACATGTAACTAAATTAGAGTAACTCATCAACATGTTGGTGATTACAAAAGAGGTTACATCGAAATGTTTTCTTTTCGGTAAAAAGAAAATTACACAGCTTAACTTCTGGACATTTTTCTGCCTAATTTCCCCGTTTAAAACATTTGTAAGTTAAGTAATTAAAAAGTAATCAAATGTAATAAGTTACATTACTCTGATGTAATCAAAATAGTCTCATAATACATTTTTAATAGTCAAAATAATATTAATATGTAATTTATTACATTTCAAAAGTAACCCTCTCAGGACTTCTGCCTAAATACGGAGGCCAAAAACGTACGTAGTTGCAATTTTTGTTTTTAACGCCGTTATTTCTGGAGACAACAAAGCTCATTTTTTTGTGTTAACAGGTTAATTTATGTAGATTATAGAGAAAACAGATGGCAGATTTTGCAATAAAACCATTTATCACTGAAAACAGTTTACGTGAGATGTGTTTTTTTTCTGGGGAGTTAAAAACTGAACGGCCATGACCGATTCATTTGATCACTGAACAGAAGCAAACAACTTTTTTCACATCCATTTGGATGACTGATAAAAATAAAAAAATAAATAAACAGATGCAATAACGCAGCTCATTTCCTTGAGGTTACGAAATTAAAACCTCAATCTCAAAATAACGGCATCATTTTTTATTTTTATTTTGCGAAGACGACTGTTTTCAGCTTCCATACAAAATCTTACTGTAGAGGATAAAAGACAATTAAGGCTTTAATTTATGAGGAGGCCGAGAACAGCAGAGCCCGCAAATATTTTTAACAAGATCACTAGTTAATTATTTTTATTTTCTCAAAACAGCAAATCTCAATTTCTTGTTTTCTTGACACTGAAAATGAGAGTCTGGTTCAATGATGCGAACGTTAATCTCTGATGAACAAAAGTAATATTAGTGTCAATATAACAAAGCTCATCTTCAAATAATGAATTAACTATTTTGAGATAAGATTTTTAAAAATATTGCACCGGGTGGTTTTTGGCTTCCGTATAAATACATAAAAATAGAGGACGGAAAGAAAATTGAAGCCATTTTCCAAAAGCATCAAGTTAAAACAGAAGTGGAACAGTTTCTGACAAACCTGCTCTTATCTCCCTTTTCTCTGATTTTCTGCTGATAATTAAATTTAAATAAATTCATCTCTGCACCGCTGAGACTTAATTAACTGCGAGATTCCCAAAAGTCGAGTCTCAGTCCCAGTTACAGGAAACGTTGCCCGTCTGCGCTGCCTGAGGACGTTGCTCTTACATTACAGTGTTCACAGTGTACCGACTCAGTAGGTAATCTTAACACTCTCTGCTAGAGATGCACGATAAACGGCCGTATACGTCATTTACTGGAAATATAATGCAGATTCACAAAATCTGTGTTTGCAAAAGCGAGAAAAATCAAGCCGTGTCGGCCTTATTTACAATATACTACACATTAAAAAACTGATTTGATTGATATTTGATATCTCGTATCAGTGCATCTCTATGTGCAGACTCTTGTTATAGCACCCTGTAGCACAAAAATAAACCAGTAATATTGCAACGATAATGTGTAAAATATAAAATATACATTTTTTTTTTCTGAAAATAGAAAATAAATATTATTATATATATTTTAAATTAGCTACAGTAACATGACACCCACCACCAGTAATTTGTAGTCGGGGAATGTGAGGATAAGACTGTGTGTGTGTGTGTGTGTGTGTGTGTGTGTGTGTGTGTGTGTGTGTGTGTGTGTGTGTGTGTGTTGGGTTTACATGTGTGGGCAGCCCTGCGTGCCCACAGCTCCGTGCACGGCGAGGGGTTTGGACAACATGGCAGGTCTGCGGTTGATGGCGGCGTGGCGGATGCAGCCGTGGAAGGCGGGCAGGCCGGCAGGTAAACCGGGAACTGTGACGCCATCTGGAGGGCAGAGACAAGAACAACGTGTGACCGAACGCAGGGGGAATTTAGACAGCTCCAATTTAATTTATAATCTTTTAAAATGTGAGCAAATTTGTTTGATATTTTCAAAAACACGGAGAAAAAAGGCAATGACCAACTTGTTAGGAAATATTCCACAAATTGCAAGAAAAAAGTAAAAGCTGGTGAAGAAAAAGACCTGAAAAATAGTTTAAAAAAAGGAGAAAAAAGACTATCTAATATAAATATCCCTGTTTATTATTCAACATTAGAAACAAACACATGGGACGTGATTTTAGCGTTGCAGCAGAAGAAGACAGAGTACTCACGGGGAACCCCTCCGAGGTAAACGGTCTCTTTGGCCCCTGCGGAGCGGCTCTGTCTGGGGCCGACGCTGTGCTCGCTGGCTGCATCGACGTGGAGCTGCAGGACGTTGTTCTTCTTCACCACTGCAGACGCACAAACATCATTATCTCACCGTGCTCGTTACAACACGACAACAACAACAACAACAAATTATTATAGGTTAAGTTAATGCCATTGTTATTTAGAAAGCACTGTCACTGCATATGATTTATGATTTATTTCACATTAGAGGCAGACACTGTTGCGTCAAACGTCATGCCTGTTTTTGACTCCACAATGCCGGCATGCTGTCTAAAATCACCCACAGGAGCAGCATGATGCCACCGTTATTTGGTTTTGAGTGAAAATTTGAAGGCATAAAGAAGGGACTCTGTCGTGACCCTAAAGCACGATATTATCTGTGTAAAAAGGGTTTAAAAGACACATGGCAGTGTAAACGCTGACCCCCAGTCGTTTATATCATGATCCTATATCTTAGTTTAAAGAAAATCTTTATTTTTTTACTTATCTACTTATATTTATCTTTAATTTATTCTTTCATTCTTTCATTCTTTTTCATTCAGGTCTTCATGTTTATTTGTTTGTGAATTTGTTCGTTCTTTAGTAGTCATAATAAACAAAAAAAAGAGAATTATAAAAAAGGTGTGCAATTTCTAATTTAACGACACAGTGACGAATAATCTGTCAGTGTGAACTCACCTGTGACCGTGTGCCAGCGACCGTTACACAGAGGCTCCTCAGGAGTGAAGGAGGTGGAGAATTCACCTTTACCGCTGTTCAGTGACGCAGTCACCTACACACACACACACACGCACACACACACACACACACGTACACGCACGCACGCACACACACACACACACACACACACACGTACACGCACACACACACACACACACGTACACGCACGCACGCACACACACACACACGTACACGCACACGTACACGCACGCACACGCACACACACCGTCAGGTTTCATAAAACAAATGTCGATCCAGGTGTTAACCCTTTGAAACCTGGATGACCATCACATTCACACGCCTTTCACTAATATTTAAATGTGAACTGAAACCTCAAAAAAGTTTAATTTCTCTTAAAAAAACAAAAGTGCAAGAAACATTTGACAAGAAAAAAACAAAACATTTCAAGTTAAAAGAAAGAGAGAGATAAATATTAGAAAATAAATAAATAAATCCCAGAAACTATTTTTATGATTCATTTTTTTAGCACTTTTCCTTTAACAGTTTGTTTTTGTTTTTTCCTTTTTTGTGCTAATTTTCAGATAATTTCTGTGTAACTTTGAACAAAGTTGCTGCTCGTTTTGGTAATTTCTTGTTGAGTTGTTGTATTTCTTTCCTCACATATTTTTGAGAGAAATCTGGTTGATTGTTATATTTCAAATATTTCAAAGGTTTAAAGGGTTAAAGCTCTGTGGCGGCTCTCACCTGTCCCTCACTGAGGACCAAACTCAGGTGTTGATCAGGTGATGTCCCAGCATGCAACAGCAGCCCAGAGTCCGAGACGGGTCGAACCTCCAGCTGGATCTCCAGATCCCGACCCAGAACTAAAGACTCATCTGCGGAGAGAGAGACAGTCAGGGGACAGCAGGCCCCGAACACGAGGAAAAACCACAGAAGAAGAGCGATGATGGTCACCTATGGCGATGTGTCCTCCCTGTCCGGAGAAATACACTCCGGGCTGCAGAGGGTTCAGGAAGCACGGCACCGCCCCCTGGCTGTGGGCGGGGCTTCCTGCAGGGGCCTCGTTCAGCTTCAGATCCCGGACACAACCGACGAAACCACCGGAGCCCGGAGCCTGAAGGTGAGGCAAAAAACAAAACAAAAAGGCAGACGTTTTTACATCACATGAAGAAGAGATGAGCGATAAAGAGTGAGTCTGTGCGCGTGTTAACCCTTTAGGGACTGTTTGGTGCATTTTACTTGCTTATTTTTGTGATAATTTTAACTGTGTTCATGCATATGGCAAAAATTTGAAAAAAAATCTGAAAATTAATGAATGTTTGAGATTTATGATTAGGACTGATGTTAAAGAATAAACCAAGTGAAAGCAGATAATCATATTAATGTATAATATTTTTCATAGCCTGATTCTGAGAAGTGCGTTTTGTGTGCAGAGCGAGTGTGAGTATTTGAAACTGCACAGAAATAAAAATGCATAAAAATCAATGTTGCTGTGATAATTTAAAAAAATCTATTTATCATGTAGTGTATTGAAAATAACTGTATGATGATTTTTTTAACATAGTAGCATCATGACAAAATCCTGGTGTTTAAAGGGTTTAAATTCTGAAAATGAATGAACATTTGATATTTATGATCAGGCCTGATGGTTAAAAAATTAACTCAATGAAAGTGAAAAATAATATCAATTATAACATTTTTCCTGATTGTGAAAAGCTCATTTTATATGATACAAGTGTGTGTGATATCAAAGTGGGCCTAAAGGGTTAATCATGTGCTCATATGTCTTATTACTTAAACAATACAAGTTGGATTTATCACCATGTTGCTAATTTTGATTACTTTTTAATTTGTCAGAATGTGTCATTATGACGAAAGCAGCAGTTTAAGATCAAACACTGAACTGGCAAAACCCGAAACTCTGAAACCCAGCCGTGTAACGGACCTGTGTGTGTGTGTGTGTGTGTGTGTGTGTGTGTGTGTGTGTGTGTGTTTGTTATTTATGGACGTTTTACCGTCAGAGTGGGCGGGACTCCTCCGATGTAAAACGGCCCGGTGAGACGAGTCCTGTCTCCTCCGGGGACCCTCTTGGACTGAGCGTTGATGCCGTCCACGATCAGACTGATCTTGTCTCCTTCACGCTTTATAAACACCTGAAGAGACACGAAAGAACAATGAACGACCTCCTCATCCACCGCACCGTGAGTCTGAACTCTGACCCTCGGAGAGGCGTTAGAGACGACCTGCAGCGAACTGAAATCCGCATTAAATCTTGTGTTGCGTGTGCTGTCGTGTGATAAACGGGGTCTCGTATCCGGAGTACGGCGGGCTGATCCTGAGACTTTCCTGGTGCTTTTTGCATTGCATGAGACTTCAACATGAATATCTTTTTATTGCAAATTATATCTGCTTGAATGCATATCACTGATATTTTATACTTTTTACATGAAACGCACTGCTGTCGTTTCTATGTTGTGTTTTTATGTCCTTAGAGCATGTCTTTCATGTATTTTATGGTGAAACTGAAGGCAAATTTCCACGTGTGGACAATAATGTTAAGCAGAGCAGGTGAGAGACGGAGGTGAAAGAGACACAGGACACTCGCTGTCTGTGTGATATAAAACAACCCTGACAGAGTCCAGTCACTTTATGATTTAAAGCAAAATTAAATACAAACTACCACGCGTATTTATTTATTTATTTATTTGAGCAGCTTTGTCCGAATGAAATGAAGAATCTCTTTGGTCAGCTGTGAAAACACAAAGGGAGACTAAATCTAACTAGTCTGTTAACTCCGGCTTATTTACAGTTTGCATTTTATACTGCTGTTCATTAATATGTGATGTCCCTTATAAATAAACATCAAATAAATAAGTAAATATCAAAAGACGACGAAAATAAATGTCACATAAATAAGTTCACTTCCTGGGTAAAACGAAGCCTCACCGTGTGCCACTGGTTGTCGTTGTACTTCTTGCGGCTGCGCAGGCTGACCTTCCTCTTCCCTCCGTCCAACAGGAGCAGCAGGTGGCCGTCTAACACGCTGAGTGACATCACGGCGGCGCCGCGCTGCCCGCCGCCTGCGTACAGCACAATACCATCGGAGGAGTTGATCCTCAGCGCCATGGAGATGTGAGGCCTGCAGAGAGAGAGAGGGGTATTAAATATTACGCCACAAACATTTCAGAACATATAAAACCATTTTAACCCTTTGAAACCTGCATCGCCATCAGTTTTATTGCGTTCAGGCGCCTTTCATAAGCTGTTTGACCCTTTGAAACCTGAGCAGAATGGTTACAAAAATACGGGGGAAAACTTGGCAACAAATGTCCCACAAATTGCAATAAGTTAGTAAAACGTGACAAAAAAATAACAAAAAAATTAGTTTTAAAGAAGAGGGATTATTAGAAAATTATCCAAG